>NC_132879.1:47042093-47342093 GCF_030463535.1 Salminus brasiliensis
GAAAAGTGCAGGGTTCACAACAAATAATAGGCAGATCACATCTGGAAAGATCTGGAAAGACATAGGTTGCAACCTACCAAAACTTTAGTTTCCTTTTTAGCAAAGGTCCCTTTAATCCTTTCATATGATCTGTAGAAACAGAGTCATATCACACCAGAGCACTGACAGGGAACCAAAAGTATGTAAACATCTGGGTCATCTGGCTAATCACATGGATCCACCTCTCAAGCAACAATAAATACATGCCCTAAGCCTGTAACGCGTATGTGAGAAATGTGTTAGCTACGTTACCTTTATGGCAATGAGACAGAAAGTAAGCTCTGGCGTGTAGATTTTCTTTGTCAAAACGATCGATGGAGATGGTTGAGTACTCTTTCATCCGACCAGGAAAAGAGCTCATCTTGACAACTAACGCTAGCCTAGCTAGCCCTTCTAGCTTCCGTCTTTGAGCAGCGCAATGAGAAACGGTTAACTATGTCACCGAAATACGTTCACGCTTTCCCTTTGTCATCGAAACACACACACGTCCAAAACCATACTGAAATATAAACCTTGGAGACAACTCAAAATCATCGACCGAGAACTTCAGCATCGAGGCGGGCTGACACTGAGTGTCGAGTAGTACCGCGCAGTACAGCGACATCCAGCGGTCTAGCTCTGTCACTATTATTTTAGCTGGTGCTGTAAAATATCAGGACAAAAACATAAGAACGAAAACTAAATGGGTACATGTTTTCATTGTGAGGCATCTGATGATGATGTACTGAAAATACCAAATCTCCCTCTGTTCAAAACAGCTGGTAACCCCCTGGTTCGTTTATGGTTCACCAACACAAGCAGGAGACTTCCTGTTACATTGGTGTTGCTAGGCAACCTACAACAGCCTGCAAGATCACAACAAGGCTGATACAGGTCTGTTCTTCTACCAGTACGAAAATATCTTCACGTTTATTATTTAGACATCGTTTTATGATCAAAATCACACGAACAGATACTCTAGATCACTAGCAAACTAACCAGCTAGTGAAAATCAAGTGAAATAGTGAAATAGGCTTGAATTAAATCCAAAAACGTGATAATCTAGCGTGCAATCTAGTGCTAGGTGATAGCTATAGTAAGATTATCTAGCTAGCTAGCATTACCTGCTAAATCGTGTTTGCTAGTTAAAAAGATCGTGCAAAGCCATTTTAAACCATTTGAGGACTGGATTATTGGACTTTAAAAGAATTAAAGAAGTTGGCTATAGATACCTCCTTAAATGAAAATATGTTTTAAGCTCTGGTGTTAATTGTTAATAAGGCTAGATAATCTGGTTACCTGCAAAATCTGTGTAGATGTTGCCAAATAAAACGTAGTGCTGACTAGCTCCATATTTCTACAGGAAGATATCCAACTGTCCAAATATCCAGAATGTCCTGCACAGCTTTGTTAGACGGCAACGCCAAACCCAAGTCCATGAGCCGAGCAAAGCAGTGGACGGATGAGGTGGAGAACCTCTACAGATTCCAACAGGCAGGATACAGGGATGAGATGGAGTACAGACAAATCAAACAGGTGGAGGTAACTATCACTCACTTCAGTATCAAACAGGCCTAGCTGATAGTTTAGCCATAAGCAGTGGTTGTTTATATATATATATATATATATATATATATATATATATATATATATATATATATAAATTGCCTGTAAAATGCTCCATTTTGTACTTTCAGATTGACCGGTGGCCAGAAACAGGGTTTGTGAAGAAGCTTCAGAGACGAGACAACACATTTTATTACTATAACAAAAAGAGGGAGTGTGAGGACAGAGAGGTTCACAAAGTCAAAGTGTATGCATACTGACACCATTGACCTCAACAGCACTTCCTCTTTTCTCCAGTCTTTTCTCTTGTCTTGCTTTTTAAACTATTTTATTACATTATACATATATATATCATTTTGAATCTGTCTTTATCACAGTAGGAATTTATCTGAAAATAAACTTGTAGTTTGATATTGCCCATTCTGTCTGTGTTAAAATGTGGGAAGTTGGTAGAGCTCCTACCGACTACCAAGAGTTTCAAAGCAAAGTTCCAGCAGATAAATGAATCAATCAAGATGCCTTTCAGCTTTCAGCTTTACTTTCAAGGGGTTTAACAAAAAACACTCACAAAATCTTTGCAGTCAATAACAGTCAAAAGTCTGGAACCCATAGACATCACCAAGTGCTGAGTTTCCTCTGTTGAGATGTTTTGCCACGCTTTTGCTTCAGCTGCCTTCAGTTGCTGCTTGTTTGTGGGTTTTTCTGCCTTTAGTTTTGTCTTCAGTAAGTGAAAAGTATGCCCAGTTGGGTCAAGGTCAGATGACCGAATCTGCCATTTCTGAACACTTCTTTGTTTTAAGATGCGCTTGTTTTGCTTTTGCAGCATGTTTTGGGTTTGTATCCATCCACCTTATTAGTTTTGCAGCATTTGAATGACTGAGCTGACGGTATAGCTCTATACTCTTCAGAATTCACCCTGCTACTTCTATCAGCAGTCACATCATCAGTAAACACCAGTGACCCAGTTCCATTAGCGGCCATACATGCCCATGTCATAACAGTGCCTTCACCATGTTTGACAGAGGATGTGGTATGCTTCAGATCCTGAGCCCTTCCTTTCCTCCTTCATATGTTTTTTCCCCATTATTCTGGTCTATGTTCATTTTGTTCATCCGTCCATTAACTGGCCAGGCCCTTTTAGATGTATTCTTGCTAAGTCTAATGTGGCCTTTCTGTTCTGTTCTGTTACCAGTGGTTTGCATCTTGAACTACACCCTTCATGAAGGTGCCTCTTCGTTGTAGACTTTGACAGCTATACGCCTACCTCCTCGAGAGTGGAAATAATTCTGTGTTCATTCATTTTAGTTGTCCTCCAGGATATTCCAGCTTGCCAGTGCATTTCTTCTTTGTAAGAATATACCAAACCTTTTTTTTTCAGTCTTATAATGGCCTCCTTCAGTTGCATTGACTAAAATTTAGCACTTGGAATCAACATTAGACCTTTTTTCCCCTTAATTTATCATATATGACAAAGGAAACAGAGTCAAACTCATAAAAAGAGTGTCACTGTCCAAATACTTATGGTGCTGGTAGCGAGTCTGTGTAATATTATCCTAAAGTCATTGCATTTCTATGATGGATTCCTCATCCAATTCCAGATATCTGTCTGTTTATGTTACACCTCCAGGCTAGTGAGAAAAATAACAAAAAAAAATTGTGTTTATTTGATACTTTCGTGATAAGAATTCGCAGTAATCGATTGCTTGACATCTTCCCCATGAGTATAGGAGACATGCTGTGTTCACAGCCCGTGTTTAGGACAGTGTGCCTTTAAGAGTACGTCATGTCCTCTCGCTGCAATACATCCGCGATTTACTCTGCTCTTTGAAGTTATGATCATAACGAGGCTTTAAGAAGTTTACCAGGCTTTAATATCGTGCCCGCTAGAGGTTATTAAATTTTTTTGGGGGTAAGTAAGATGCCATTCTATTTAGTGCTTTAACCGGGCAGATTTTGCCCTGTGTTATTTAGTTTTCCTGCTTTCATGCGGCCATCGGTGAGCCCGTTAGCTAACTGTGAGTGGCTAACGGTGAGTGGCTAACGGTGAGTGGCTAACGGTCGCCACAGTGATTGAGCCGCTCTGCTCAAAACACCAAATAACAGTTTTAGCTACCAGCGCTGCTGACAGCCAACTCACACACAGCGTGTTACATTTTGAGGATTATGCACGTTTATTAGTCTATTTGTTTGAATACCCGCACCTTAAGTTAATAATAAAGTGAATATTGATTTTATCTAGCTAATTAATTCATTAACTTGGCTGCATAATAAATGCGCTACCCTAAATGCAATAGTAGGTATCGCTAAAGTTAGCTAGCCAGCTTATGTAGCTCGATATCGGGCTGTGCTCTTCATATGCTGCTGCTGGTTTGGGAAGATGAGGAAAAGCTTGTTAAAACTGACATATCAGATTTATCCCGATATGGTTATAGCACACATTTAACGAGCAGTTAATGTTAATACTGTTTTTTTGTTGCTTCCAGGTGTTGGAGCCGCTGGTTTTAACGAAATGGTCTTCCCTTGGATTGCTCCGATACACCGTGCTTTAATAATTACATTAAAATGAAGTTCTTCATCCTTTTCCAAGGTAAGTGCTGATATAATGTGGAAGGGCAATAATGGTAAACAGGGCACATGCATGTGAAACTGAGTGGCTAGCCCTGCATCCTTCACGGGTGTGAACCATGTTTGTGAATATGACGTTAGCTAGCTACTTAAGTTGTGTAGTTCAAGCTGATCCCTGTTATGCTGCCAAGTATTCAGGACTTTACAACTGTACAAGACAAACAGAAGAGAATTTGGAGAGCTTTTGTGCTGATTCAGATCAGCTGCTCACATGACTGATCACACACAGTTTTAGTGCTGCGCTTATGGTTTCATGATCCACTCCTCAAGAACTAGCCCTCGGCCAAACAGCTGGGAGAAAGCCCTCCCTTGTTTTGTGAGTCAGTAGCCCCTTTGTATTACTGTAGATATTTCCTAAGAAAAGGGAGTTTGTGCAGTGTTTCCAGAAATCCTGTCTAAGTGTACGGATGTTGCTCTGAGGATGTTGGTGTATAATTCATTTTTCATCATGCTTGATGGTGATGTTATGGTGTGATATGGCTGCACAGTATGCGCAGAACTCCATATTAGGATTGGATTACTACATACCGGCCCTTATTCATCTGTTGTATATGGTGAAAATCCTTTAACATTCATGCATCACTTTTATTTTTGGTGTACATGTATGATCAGACTCTTGTCTGATTGGCGAGCATGTACATTTAAGTATGTGAGTTAAAAAAACGTAAAAATGTTCTTTTACATTCAAATGATCAAGCCCATTAGCGATATAAGTAATACTATAACAATAAAAATAGAAAGTAATTAGAATAAATTTACATTTACGGAATTTAGCAGACGCTCTTATCCAGAGCGACTTACAAAGTGCTTTGCTATTTACTCAAGAAAACCTTAGCTAGTTAGAATAGACTAATAATTCAAAGATACCTTTAAGCTTAGACATTAAGGTGACAATAGTACTCTATTCGAATACTATTAGAATACTAATTTTCACATGACGATCCTTACGCGAAAGCAGATGTACGTCTTGTTTTTATGTGCACACTAATATAAACTAAAACTAAGACCATTAACGTCCCAGTTAAACATATTGTGCTGTTCATTAAACCAGCGGTACAGTGAATAACTATAGCTCAAAATTCCAAACATGCAGCACAGTTAAAGCCACTCACAGAAAATATTTCCTTGTATTTAACCACTGTAAAGTGATTTCAGCTCTAGTCAGCCGAGAAACCGGTGCAGTGTTGGTGTCTTTGCACAGAAGCTCATTCCTTAACTGTGTCTCCACTCATTTTCCTGCCGTATGTCCTTGCAAACTGTTTTGAACCATTAAAGAATGTGTAATGTGTAAACATTATTGTGTAAAACATTATTGATTTTAATCACACTTTTGGTGTCTGTAACATAGCAATATTTTCAGGCACATAAACAACTATAACAGAGGGCTATACAAGCTAAAGTACAGCCTCCACACGGTGGGGTTAGTTCACAATCAAGCCTTGCAAAGAAAGAGTTTGGAAGTCTTATGCACAGATTTTATAGATGTAAAATTTTTGTAAAGTTTATATATATAACATATAACATTTTCAGTAATTTCAATTATCTTCAGTAATTGTGTTCAATTGGGATGCAGATATGTTTATGTATTTATGTTGTAAAGCTAATTTGGCTCAATCAGGTTATTTTGCGCCCCGGTCCTGTCCAAGTGTCTAAATGCTGAGTATCGGCTGATACTAATCCAATATTTGTGTTAGTATGAATAATACAGCCACACAGTTTAGATAAGATGTGCTGATGATTAATTCGTTCAGTATTTTTAGTAACATTTTCTATAATGAGACCTGGGCTGATTAATCTTTTCTTAACATTACTGTTTTATAAGTTTAATATCTTATAATCCATACAGCTCCCAGTCAAAATGCAGTCAAGTCACTTTTTATTGTGGGTGAATGCTGTGATTTCAAAACAAGGAAAGGTGTGTGGTTCTCCCGCTGGTAAAACAGAGCGTTTTAGTGATAGTATTATAAAGTGTCAGATACTATAGTCTGTTTTTATATTCTTCTGGAAAATAGCTCCACATTGCAGACTCTAAACTCTGTTATTTACCTTCTGAGAATGTCTGCTCTGCAGTATTTTTCGTTATTGGCATTTTGAGGATACCCGGTGATGCTCTGAACACCTTTGTTAAAACAAAGACTAGATTGGGATTGAAATTTGTGTATTTGTATCTGTATCAACAGTATTGTAGTGTGTTTTATTCTGAATTGTTTGTAAAATAGTCATATGACATCTTTATCAGGTAGCCCCCAGTAGGTGATGTGCTGGCAGTAAACCTCACTGTGGAGCTAACCCGCCTGTGGAAGAAAGGAGCATGCAGTGCCAGCCTCCACTCAGGAGGGGGCACTGCTGCTAGAAGAAAAGAGGGTGCTGGGAGTGAACAAATCAGGCCATGGATGACTTTAATGCACGTACCTACGGCACAAGTGGCCTGGATGACAGACCTCTGTTTGGGGAGACCTCAGCAAGGGTAGGTGCAAAAAATTAAATAAATAAATAATAAAAGTCTCTCGAAAATTCCACTTGTTTTCTTGGGCAGTGTGTAGATCATTAGGTGATCCACCTTAAAAACACATCAGATTTGTTGTCGTCTTTGTGCACTGATATCAGCGGAATAGCCGGTTCAAAGTCTTGATTCTAGGAAATGAAGGCTTGGCTCAATTCCATGAAATTGAGCCCATCGTATTCTGTATTCGTAATCTGTTAGCTGTAAAGACAGGTGAAGACCAGTATTTCACCCTGTATTTCTTTGTATTTCAGGATAGGCTCATCAATTTAGTATTTGGTGGAATTACATCTTTACTTGTGATAGTAAGTTCTATCTATTATATTTTGAAAAATTACAAGTATGATTTTGTGTAAAATGATGTAACTTCTGATGAATCCTGTTTTTCCACTCTTCTACAGGTGACCATAATTAGTTCCTTTGTATTTCCCTCGCTGCCACCAAAGCCACTGAACATTTTCTTTGCCATCTGTATCTTGCTGGTGTGTGGCTCAGTGATGGTTCTGGTAAGTAAAATGCATAAAATACACCTGCTCCTATTCTTAAAGGATTTCAGTGTACCTATAAAAACACTATAGCCTTGTTATTATGTATCTTAACGGCTTCAAAATCATGTTGATGGTCCGCTGACTTGTAATAGGGAGAATGGGGTCTTTATCTTTGCCACTCTGGGCTGGACATCTACAACTACACTGTGTAATGTTGGTGGTGCTGCACAGGACCTCTAATGAGAACTGTGTAACACTGTGTAAAAAATCCTGTATTGTTACTCTAATGCTCTCATGGGCACTTGCTTCTTTTACTTCAGATGATGTTGTGTATCTCTCAGCTTGTCAACAAATGAATGTTGAGCATGTCCATAGGAGGGGGCTCCAAGCACGATTAGTATTGACCAAACAGGTGTGCAACTGTAGAGGGAAGCCTGAGCAAAACAATTACAATTCTTGCATAATGCTGCGTTAAGCAGTAGCAGTAGTTTTTTCCAGGGAAGAATATGTGGTACTGTCAGTTTAGGGCCTGTTTAAGACCTGGTATTAACATCAGTTTTTAACATTCAAATAATATCTGGGTATATGCATCCCCAGGGTAACCAGACGAGATCAGATTTTACTTTCCCAAGCACAGGAGACTGTAAACAGTTTAGAGTTATAGTGGGGTTTCTGCAGTGCTGTGGAAAAGTAGATGGTTCTTGCATTTCTAAAACGGCTCCATCAGAAAATGCGATGGATTGTTTAAACTGCAAGACTCACTGAACACCTCAGAAATCGAGTTTAGTAATATACAAAAAAATCTGCATATCAAAAAAATGTTCCCAGAAGCTTTAATGGAACATTAATAATCTCTTCACATGGATACGTTTTTGTTGTTGTTGTTGTTGTTCTTGATATTTGATGATAACTATGTAAACACAATTGTGTGTATGTATGTGTGTGTGTGTGTTTTGAAATGTGTAACTGAGAAATTCGATTTCTGTTTCTCTCTCAGATCTTCTGGTACAGACAGGGAGAACTGGAGCCCAAGTTCCGCAACCTGATCTACTACATGCTCTGTTCCATTATCTTGCTATGCATTTGTGCCAACTTGTACTTTCACGATGTGGGACATGACAAACAGAGCAATGCCTTATGATGGGAACATGAACTTTTTCACAGTAGAGAACCGTTCCTATCCATGCGGGTCGACCAGAACACCACACTTAGAACTGAAGAGTTCTCAAGTGTGGGTTTTAAAAAAGTCTTTGGGGGGGGCGGGGGGGGAGGAGAAGTATTTCTTCCTACAGCCCCTTGGGGGGGCCAGGCCAGTCTGCCTTCTGAAGTGGACCAATGTATCATAGATGCAAACATATGCATAAATCAATAGCACTCTGGGAGCTTATGCAGGTATTTTGCACCCTGATTTCTGTACACAGCTTGCATAGCTAAAAATGCCAATGTAATTGCGAGACCAAGTTCTGGAATAAGCCATGGTTATGCTGCATAAAGCTTTTATATTTGTTGTACATTACACAAGAAACATACATTCCCAATTGAGATTACTTGCGATTTTGATTATGGGGGATAAAAAAAAGCAATCTTGAAATTCTAGCACTTATGAAAACAGACTCTGTTTCCAAATCACCGGACACTGTGTTATTTGATATGGTAAAGATCAATGATTGTTGATAAGTTGATATAATGTGCATTTACATGTACAAAATAAATATGTATTACCATTGTTTGATATGTGTATGTATTTTCTCTTTTGGGTAATAAGTGAGATTTCATCTTCTCAGCCAAAATAACCTAAACAAAGTTCTAGTAAGAAGCTGTACTCACTCAGCAGCTCACTTTGTTTTTTTTTTTTTATAAGTTGGTATTGCCTAGTGGAGGATAGCATCACTGCCCTCTATGTGGCAGACTGGGGTTTGATTTCCTGCGTAGGCAAGAATGCAGTGCTATAGCCAAAGTTCTTTTAGGCAAGTCTGTTAACCTGGCGGTTCCTCTGCTGGTGGCGTGACCAACAATCTGGCTCTTTTTAAGGAAAGGCAGGACTTTATCTGCAAATGAACGCCATGTTGAGCGTTAGGACAACTCCCATTCATGTTTTAACCACTGGCTGCCTTCAACAGCTCTGCTATTGCAGACGTAGCTGCTGTATGCAAAAGTTTATTTACAGGGTAAATCCATTACTTCCATTGCTCCAAAGTAGCAAATTACAGCCGTTTTTGCCGGTTAGCCTCACTGACAAAAGATTTCCTTAGGTGTTCACAACTGTTTAGTCCTGAGTTCCCTTCGCATTGTGCGTGTGGAAATGCTCTTGCTCTGATTTCTACTGTTTTTCTATGATTTGATTTCACCATATGTTCAAGTGATCGCTGATCACGATCAACATTTTTTTTGACCACATTTCTTCCTCGAAGATGATGTTTCCCCACTGTCCTTCCACGATGTTGTCTCTGCTTGATGCAGGCCAATAATTCTTTTCCACTACCACAGGAAGGGTTTTTGGACATGGTTGTTTAAACAAATTAGAAGCTACTTACTGTATCAAGACAATACAAGACAAGACCACCATATTCACCATGTGCGTCCGACATACATGGAATTTAGGAGTGGTTAGGGTTAAACATGATCACCCATGCAATAATTATCCAATAGGAGGCCCTAAGGAGGTTAGTACGTTTAAGCCCAGTGTTTGTTAGCAACATAAGCCTAGCACCTGCAATCTTGGTGTCTTTGCTCATAGACCATATCTGGGGTAAGTAATCATGTTAATTTTATTTTAAGACTGAAACAATGAGCATTAGAATCAAGGCCAGTCCGTCAGCAGCAATGATTTTCAGTGGTATATATTTTCCAACACCACAAAGTCCCTCTGATTAGGCCCCACTCTTTGTTCAGAAGAGCTCATTAGTGGAATTGTACTGACCTTTGCAGGGAGGCAAAGAATACCTGAATAAGCGTCTATTCTTGAGAAAAATGAGAACCCCCTTTTGTAGATAAAAGCTCAAAGGAAGCCTGCCTCTCCCAAGGCATGGAGGGAGTCTGGGAGACAGATTGGACAATTAAGACTCAGCTTATTTGACCCAGCATGGCATCCTGTGGAAAACATGTACACCAGCCACCTAATGAAATGCTGAATAACATTTTGTTTATTCAATAAATAAACACAAATGCAGAAACTCACATAGAAAAAAATGTAACCCTTTGATAAATTAACAGATGTCCATACATTTAGAGTTTGGCTAACATCCTGGTGCTATACCCGAACATGGAACCAGTGCATCTTGACACATTTCATAAAATATGTATAATAATAACTGGGAAAACAGTATTCTGAAATACATTAAAATAGTTATATTTCAAAAACAGTGTAAGAATTTACTTTTTAATGGACCATAAAAAATGTCTTGCTCTATGTACCTTCATGTCCATAACTGTATTATGACAAATGTACAGATACTATACTGATGAATAGATTAATACAAGAACGTATACAAGTAAACTGTTTGTATGTGTGCCCCACAGTTTTACTTGTGTTGTGGGAATTGGCTCATAATGTTAAAAAAAAAAATACTTGAATAGTCAGTTTGTGAACTTCTAACACTCTTTCATGGGTGTTAGAATCAGGTGCAACTAATGTTCTGATGCCAAAGACTGTATAAAACTGAGGTTTTTCTATTTCAATGAAACAACTTCGCACACTTGTCTTCTAGCTTTAACCAACAGCCTGTGCATGTGGCAAGGGGCAAGCTAAAAGCCTTGACATTAGTGCTTAATGCTTGCCAACTACAATATGTCTATATCGGCAAGATGAATTACAGATGGCTGCCTGCTCATCCATAATACGCAGTGTTCTCCTGTACTGGACTGGAGTTATAACTGATCTATGGCTCGGCTTTCATGACGGTCAACAAACATTTCCACGTGCCCATGGGAGCCCTTAGTCTGAGCCTTCCTCTTGGTTCTGCAGAATGGGATCTAGTGGGTGTAAGTAAGAGAAAGAAAATGTTAGGAAGAGCAGATCTAGTTGAAAGTATCAACCTTCCATGCTCAGCTCAGCAGCTGCTATAGACTCTGACCTGTCAGTGTTCCAACAGGAAGAACCGAGTCTGTGGTGATGTCACTGGTTGGGATGAAACTGCTTGGAGATGGGACGATAAGCACCGCACCCTCACTTATGCCAGATATGTTCTCCTTCTCTTTAGATCCCTGAGTCTGGAAAGAGCACATGAAACGGAATTGACAAAAAACTAAATGATATGACTTTATTAAAAAGATCTGTACACCTACTTATTCATGCAATTGTCTAATCAGCCAATCGTGTGGCTGCAGCACAGTTAATAAAATCATGCAGATAGGGGTCAGCGGATTCAGGTAATGTTCACATCAACCATCAGAATGAGGATAAAAATGTGAGGCTCACATTTTTTCCTCATTCCACTCCCTGTCCACTTGCTCTCTTTAATTCCCCTCCTCCACAGGAGTACTCATTAGAGAGGGAAGATATAGTTTGCAGTTCACAGTCATTCCCCATCCTTTCAGGTCCACCCCCCTCAGTGTGTAACTCATCATATAAGCTTTTGTGTGCTATGAACAAGATTAGCTGTTCTGCTGGAGTCTTGATTCTCATTTGTTTGGTCTGCAACCAATGGTCAGTTAGGTAGGTTTCTGTTTATTTCTAAGTACAGGGAAACACATCATGATGTGTGCCATGTGCTACAGATGTGGCAGATTCCCACAAGCTTATAATGGCAGCACATAAAAGTAGGTATTTACATGCATCTAATAGCCCAGAAGTTCTTGGTGAGTCTAAGAAACTGGACTGAAACAAATATATTTAGCTTTATAGTCAGACCATAAAGGGACTAGTCTCATACAGCTCTTGTAAACACCCCTCCATGACACACTGACACGTTTCCCATCATTCCCATGAAAGATCTGTGTTCATTTTTCTCCTTCTGTTTAAATATCTAGTAGTACGATTGACAAATCTTGGTCCATAAGGGACGTCTTATAATCTCTAATAAAATGTGGCTTTTTTGCCTTTTTGTGACTCATGTTTGAGTGTGTTCTGATTAAAAAAATCCATTCCTTGTTGTTCCCCTCATGCTGTGAGTAGCCACTTGTAAAACATGAAAGTGATGTACTTCACAGTGGTGAGTTTAAAAGGGTGCGTAAAAACAAAACAAAACAAACAAAAAACATTTTTTGGTCTCAAAAAGCTCTCATTATAGTAAAATCTGTCAAATAAAGCCCACAGACTTGTACTGAAGCGCTGCTGTGTAAGTAAAAACAAGGGTACAGTGATGATTTCTGAACTTGCTGGTCCATCTACAGTACCTTATCTGTTATGGCTTTTGAGCTTGGCTCACTTGACTCCCCCCCGTGCTTTGAGCTGTCTGGACTCTCAGCAGGCTCTTCGTTCGCCAAGTCCTGCTCCGTGGACAACTCCGATTGGTTGAGCGGGTCGGGGAGGTCTTCTGAGGTCACCGTTTGGATGATGATGCCAGGGTGAGACATCTGCACTGTAACATTCTCACTCAAACTGTCCGTCTGTTGGACAGTTGGCACAAGATTTGTGTGTGTAAGAAAGCAAATAATTAACTAATTAATTAATTAATTGGTTCTGTCTCATTCATTTCTGCTTATACACACAATAAGCTCAACATAAGCTCAATCACACTCACAGAGAGGCTGTGTAAGATAATCTGGTCTGGGGAGCCTGGCGATCCTGCAGCAGTAAGAGTCACAGTGGGATTGGCCGTGAGCGTGAGGGGTAGGCTCTGATTGGACCCTGTCTGCAGGAAATAAGTACCGGGAGTGCCAGTGGGCTGCAAGTGGAAAGACTACAGAGGAAGAGGAGAGATATCCAGGCCGCTATTCAATTTGTTTTAAAATAGTTACATAACATGAAGAGTTAAGAGGTTCTGATTTGACAGTGACCGAGAGACAGCACATGATAGTACTTGTCACTCACTGGTAGAAGTTCAAAGGCTTGCAGAGCTCCAGAGTTTAGGGTGATTGTCCCACTTTCAGAGGTACCAGTCGCATTGTCTGAAGAAGCTAAAACACACCAGAGACACAAGTTAACATCTTAACTTCAGCCCTTATTATTCAGATACTAAGCTTAATACTATCCCTTAAATACACTCTTAAAAACACTTAAAAACAAGGTGCTTCTAATGATTTTTTGGGTTATGCCATAGAACACAGGTCTTCAAATCTGGACCTTGAATCCAGTTTCCAGTCCTGGAAACTGAAAGTTAAGGGAACAACTGATGTAACTTATTGGCCACATAGAGTCACACCTACCAAGGGTTACACAGTCCATAACTGGAAGCTAGATTCAAGATTTGTAAGACCTCAGAAGATTGGTTCTACAAAGGATCACGTTTGTAATAGAAGCGTCAAGTCTAAAGAGTGTGAAGTCTAAACTGAACCTTTGTATCAAGTGAAGGTTCTTTTAGAAATTGATATGGTCAAACGTAAGCTTTGTAGTTATGAGTGTGAGAAACTGAGATGTGATTAAACGGGTTAAACACACACACAAAGCTACCCCAAAGACTACTGGTACTCACAGACATGTGTAATCTGTACAGGGATCTGCACAGGGATCTGCAGTGCTGTGACAGGGCTGGGAGAGGCATTAGCAGAGCGAGAACCCACCACCACAACCTTATTCACTGGAGGCGATGGAGCTTCCACAACATCTTGCAGTCCTTTCAATAAGACTTCTCACACACAAACACACACACACACACACACAGTAATAACTAAATGAACATTGACACATACACTGTCTGTCAAAACGTCAAGGACACCTTGCCTTCTTTTAGCAGTTTTGATGTTCACAGTTACTTTCAAGTACAAAGAATAGCTGCAAAGGTTTTGTTTCTATAAAGCAGCTATTCCTTTATACTTTAGGTACATTTTGCAACACTGCACTTCTTAACTTCTCTTTAAGGTGGGGCAGCATCCACTTTTTTCATAGTCATACCATCTCTAAATATTTCCACAATACACAGTTGTACCGCAGCGGGTGGAGGGTGTCAGGGGGCTCGGGTTACTTACAGGAACAAAGAAAGTTAACAAATGTGTGCAATTTTAAATCAAACCAATCGAAAATGTTAACCCGCCAAATGTTAAACTGCTCTGAATCAGGAAAGAGAAGCTAATTAGCATTAGCTTAGTTAGCAGGATATCAATCTACCCACCACAAAACAAATTCAATTCTGGCTGACAGAAAGCCCACTTATAAATGAGAATGACAGCTGCGACTGCTGTTAAAAATGACTGACAACTGAATTTGAAACTTTACATAAGTAAACATAAGTAAAATCTTGTAACTCGTAAGTTCCATAAGCAGGCTAAACAGCAAAGCACAAACCATGTTTCAGCTTACTGAGGCTCAAATCACACATGTTAAGAGAGTTAAGGCCCATATCTGAAGTTGAGTGAATAGTCTTAGAAGTGTAGACTAGGGTCTTTAATCAAACTCAACACTTTGCTAAAAAAAAAAAAAAAAAAAAAAAAAAAGATTTTTGAGCCATTTTGGCCTCATTCCCTAATTAAATCATATAATAATTTATATTTTTGCTCCTGGGTAGTTTGCTTTTACATTGCTGTCATAAATACTAATCGTGCTATGAGCTCCCCCGAATAGACAGCTACAAACGTGTAGTTGTTGACAAGCTCAGATAAACAGAACCTGCATGTAATATCACAGGATTTTACACAAGTATGACTCACTCAGGTTACACAGTGTCACACATTTCTCATGACAGGGTTTCATGCAGCTCATCTAAAGTTACATAGTGAAGTTGCAATGACAGAGACCCTTTCTGCCAATATCAAAACTAGCTTCTACTCAACCATTTTTAATTTATGTCAAATCAAGCATTTAGTTTTTTATATATAAACACTGCTTATTTATTTAAAGCATTTTAAAATGCTCAGTGTCCCACAAATGTCTGACAGACACAAGTTTATACTTCAAGCTTGGCTTACCAGCAAAGGGAAGTTCTTTGTGATTAGCCACTTGTCTTTTGATCGTCCACCACTTGCTGCGAAGCCACTGAGGTGAGCGAACGCTGCTCCACCCCTCAGCCAGAATATCCCAGTTAAGGTCATTCTCGTCTTCCACGTCCAGCTCAACTATCCTACACAAACAGAAAGCCATTTACCTTTGCTCTTCTCCACCACTGACCATCCTGCTCAGATTTATTAGCTTATACCCAAAGACATCATCTGCTGTACAAGTGAGTTCATTCTTTTATCAAGGACTAAGAAGCATCTTGTTCACTGTATCTAATGTATTTTGTCATACACATGCACAGACCTACGGATTAGGTTAATGTCATCCTCTTTGGTCCATTCTGTCCCTCCACTCTGTTTCCAGTTCAGGTAGTTGAGCCATTTAGAGCGGCACTGCTTTTCTGAGCGTGTGCCCACCATATCAGCCACAGATGCCCACGAAACACCCTGAGTCACCACGTCACCTGCCTCAGTGCCGGTCAGTTCGTGCACCACCTCCGCCAACCTCCTCTCCTCCTCTTCTGTCCATTTACCTGAGTTGGACAGGAACAGTGTGAAGTTGCCCTAAAGTCCTTGGGATTTGTATGACACTACTAAAGTACAGTTAAACAGATAAATGGATGGACAGACAAATGAATGGACAAAAGACATGGTTTTAGGGGCCATGGGGCTTTAATTGAACCCACAGATAATGTTAGTCAGCTCTAAACGACAACTGTACTTAACTTACTTAACTGACATGCCTGGGCCATTCAGCTGAGCTACGATTTAAGTGTAGATTAGGTGTGGGCTGACCTGTATTGCAGGTGTCCTTCATGAGTCTACAGCGGTCCTTCACTGATGAAGCACTGCGGCCAAGAGCTGCCCCAATGGTGGCCCAGTCATTTCCATGCTTCTGTCTGAGCCTGTTCTCACACACACAGAGAAACCTCTCTTACATTTATTTTAAAAAATAACAGCAAAATTAAATAATGGGTTTATGTCCAAAAGGAGAACTATTAAGACGGGACTCACTCTTTTAGTTTTTCAATCTCTTCTTGAGTGTATCTGAAAAACAGGTCCGAAAAAATGCTTAAACATAGTTATTATTATTAAAGTAGAGTGTTTGTACACCTGGATACTTACTTGCCTACATGGTTGCGATTGTCATACATTCGCAGCACGCGCCGGTACACAGCAAAAAGGGGGCGGTTCAAACCCCATGCAATGCTGCGGTAGAAATCCTTCCTCTCCTCTTTGGACATCTCAAAGATGATCTCTGTGGGGTCCTGGATGCCCCGGTTCTGCATTTGGAAGAACAGAGTTAATTTAATTTGTTATGTTCCAGTTTATGAATCCCTTCAGGAAAACTCTCAAAACTGACTCATTCTTTTCTCACATTTTTCCTTAATTTGTTTTTATTGGAGATGATTCATTGTTTTAGGGACACTCCCCCCTGATCAGTACAGCACTGTTTTTTATTAAAACTAGAAATGTCCTAATCTATGCCAATCCAGGTATATTTTAATGGATCGTGTATTGGCTATGTTAATCCCAATCCTGTTCCGAATCTGTGTTTTAACCACAGAATTCAAAGTGCCACCTGGTGTCCTCAAGGCGCCACTAACGGATATCATTGCCCAGTCGGCAACACTGGGGGGCGGTTTCAGAAGGTAAATGAAGAGTTTAGAGTCTGCAGTGTCTTATCGGTCATTTAATAAAACTATCACTGAAACATTCTGATTTACAAGCAGGACAACCGCCTTCCTTTCTTTGTTTTTAAACCAGCACTGAAGAACACATTCGAGTGGACATTAGTACAGTAACGCTAATGTTAGTACACACACACACGCAAATAATAGCACATTCACCCACTATAAACCAGTTATTTCACATCAGTAGACCAACAACAACAGATATCAGTCCAGAGTGTAAACTGGGAGCTGAATGGTCAGGGAGGGAGTGAGACTGGATTATAAGATATTAAACACCCTATAGTGTATAATGACCTATAGTCATTTTCAGAAAAGTCTCAACTAAACTCAACAAATCAGTTTAGAATGTCTTATTATAGAAACTGCTACTAAAAAGTAAATTTGCTTTCTTTGTTTATGAGCAGCACATCTCTTTGGTCTGGCCCAAAACTTATTTTCTAAACCAAGAATGCTTACCTTGAGGTAGCTGTCAATGTTATTCATCAATATATCGATCTCCTCCTTCGACCACATACCCTGTTTCCATTTGTGACCTGAAGAAAGAAGAACATCTTGTGAATTTCTTCCTTGCCAATATGCACTTTTGTTGCTTATTGTTTACAGCCCATCAGAGAATTGTACCTTTGTTCACTAGTGTGTCTTTGTCTTCTTTTGTAGTAAACCAGGCTTGACTTACTGCGGACACGTCACTGCCTTTGCGTGGGGAGGACAGGTTCTCATCCTCCTGAGAATATACACATCACACGCTTGGCTTAAAAGTCTAAAAGCCTAAAAACAACTCTTACAGGAGCTGTGTGGCCAAGGCGGATGGTACCTGTGTTTGAGCTTCGCTTGCCTGCTCCTCTAGCTCATCCTTCATCTCTGTTGCAGTCATTGTCACCTCAAAGCTCTCATCGCTCTCTGAAACTGAAATACGTGTTTTGAGCGATTTAGCCCCGTTTTACACATGTGCCCTGTGTATTCACATTGCTGGGTACTCACTTGGAAGCGTGAGCACGGAGTAGCTGGATGGAGTGTCAGGGGAGTCGTCAGTGTCGTCTTTGGACAGCCGCAATCGCTTGGGTGTAGACTCAGCTTCCTCATCTGATCCCAAGCCTCCATCATCTGCATGTGCCATGTATAGAAACACGTAACTATGTGCTACACCTAGCCATGTGATTCCACAGCTTTCAGACAAGCATCAAGAAAACCAAGCCAGGTTCATAAAACATGCAAAATGTGTGCCATAGTATTCAAGCCATTTTAATTATAAAAATACAGCAATACACATTAACAAAGATTTACTGTCTGACTCTGTGTTAAGGTATAAACCTCTAGCGGCGCTAGGGACAGAGAAATGTAAAAGGTAAAAACAGTGCTGGGAGGGTGACAGCTACTATGAGCTTCCTCAGAGTCACATATTGCCAGCCACAGCTTAGATAGATAACTTTTTAAGTATTAATCCCAGAGGGAAAGTCAGGATTTATTACAGCTTCTTTTCAAACAGTCGCTAAAGCAATTGTGCTCTCTGGGACTCTCTAAGACTCGTGGACACAGGTGGCCGTGGCATCACCAGGGATTAAACCAAGAATCCTTCAAAACTTACACAGCTGCTTAAATCTGATTTGATTCATCTGGTACACTGTTTTTTTTTTCTTATCTGCTAACCTACAACTATTCTGTGAAATGTAACTTGTGTAAGTCACAGGATTTGTAGCCACAAAATGTTCCCTCACCGTTCTGAGCGCAGTGCAGGATGATGTTGCCATCAGTGTCCTGGGTGAAAGTGACAGAATTGACAGAGTCTAGAGTCACAGCACCTGAGACATCTCCTGTGTTCATGCTCAGCCTGGAAAGTCAGAAGAAATGTTGCTTATTTCACAGACATGAACAGTCTACAGTATGCATACAGTGTCCAGAACAACAGACGAAAACAAGAAATACACCTGATTACAGACTACAGCAGGGGCCTTCTGTTCTGGAAAACGCTAAACCATGCAGGACTAGTTACTGCTGATCACTGGACTACAGTACGTGTTTATCAGGCATGGGCCGGATTGCTACTTAAGTAACGAAACATGCAACCCTGCTGTTTATTCTGGAGAACTGATCCTCACATGAAAATGTGGATACTAAGAACTTTCTTTAAGCAGTAAATTGAATAGCTGTCATGAAACTGAACGTGACATTGGCACTGAAAGGTAATAAAAAAGGATGTTACTACTTTTCCCATCCTTACTCTCCTCCTGTGTCCCACACACAGGCACAGAAGGTCTCATAACACAACGAGGACACTCTATAGAGGAAGATAATATGGAGTTTATTAGGCAGTTTAACTGTAATGCAAAGGGTTTTTGGATAACATTTTTGAGATCCACAAGTACAGATTGATTTCCTCTTTTAACACCAAGCATGAGAAGACTTTTAAAGTTATCGGCATCAAGATATTAGCCTTGCCATCAGTCCGTGGGCGATCAGAGATAATATAATTGGTGGTCCTACGGTGCCTGGCACTAATTCCAGGATTAAGTTCAGCACTTTTTGACTTTATTTTCTTCATTTCTGAATACAAATGACATTGTTTGTTACAAAACGGGCAGATGGCACAGCAAGGACCAGCCTAAGAAGGACATGTCAATGGTTTATTTAGTGGTTGGTGTGGCGCAACAGATAACACCACTACCGGCCAGTGAGCTACCACATCATGTGGGAGACTGGGGTTCGAGTCCTAGTCTGGGTGACTATGCTGCGCTACACCAGTAAGAGTCCCTGGGCAAGACTCCTAACACTACACTAGCCCACATCTGTAATATGAGTAACCTTGTAAGTCGCGTCAGCTAAATGCAGATAATGTAAATATTCAAGATATTTGCGAGAAATCTGCTCTGCTCTGCTCTGCTGGCTGGCCTCACGTCATCACGCCGGTCCTGATCAGAGATGCAGCGCCAGCCAAGAACAGTTTTGCAATTAGCTAATGCTACTTTTCTACAACCTCGACAACTAGGTCAGTTAAAGTCATTTTTGTGAACGACTGAATGGCTAAAACAATTAATGGAGATCAGTCATCGGAAAGCTGTCCATTCAGCCAATGGCAGTGTTGTGTGTCTAACTGCGTCCCACTGTCCTCTAATCTCTGTGCTTTTAGAAAATGTAGCAGAGACAGGAGAAAATTCAGACGCCATTTTCGTTTGGAAGTTGAGCTGAGCAATGTCGGCGACATTCAACCGCTGCGGAGGAGTTTAATGTGTAAAGAAAGTAGCTTAGTGTCGGAGAGGGGCTGCCGGAGCCGGAGCGTCTCCCCGCGGATACAGAAAGCGAATTTAGAGATAGAACGGGCTACTTACTTCCTGTTTTGGGTCCGGGCACTTCACAGGGACCAGGATGGAGACAAGTGCCAGGATGGAGGAGCACCACGGCGGAAACCAGCACCGCTCACTTCCGACACAAATGTGGCCTCGCTGCTGTGATAAATGAGCATTACTACAACCTGCTAATGGTGGTTTGCACTATAGCTCCTGACTTTAGATGGGAGTGGGGTTAAAATAAAGTCTCTGCGAGATCGTACACCGCGCGGGGGGTGAGCTGGTCGCGAGGGTTAATACCGCCTACAGCTTCAACTCGTTTGTATGACAACAGCGCCGTCTACTGATAGTGAACGGGGTCACTGGCTGACCGTTCGGTGTGGGGGGCAGAAATAGGCCGCAATTGTATCCAGGCCTGAGAGTGTCACAACATTTTTTAGTACAGAAAGTAGGGCGATCGTATTTTGGGTTTAAAAAAAAGGGGACATATGGGTGCCCGCTGGGGTCAGGATGTTGCCTAAATTGTAGGACTGTGGCAGCGAGGATGTGGGAGGCAGCTAGTTAAATACTCGAGGATCAGGCAACTATGTTAATAAAGCTTGATTGCCAAATAATCTGCTTTCAGTTTTAACTTAGCAAAAAATAGTGTTACTTTTCTAATTGGTATTTAAAAAATACACTTTTCAGTCCTCCTGGTGTGTCCGATACGCTGTAATCGTGTGTGTAAGACTGATTTGATTATTGACTGGAAAATATACTGATTTTTTATCTTTTAATATATTTGCTCCACTTGGTTCCATCATGACGAGCCCACAGGCTTGTTTTTCTGTAACTGGTGTGTGTATATGTACACTGCATTTTAGACGTGGGAGGCAGTTTGACCAATGGTTGGATGTAGGTGCAGATATATTCAGACTAGTTGCGGCAGTAAGAAGGTGTGACTTATAGAGACGTCTTTAAAGCTGTATGAATCTGTGTCCAGGGCTGACATGAAATCAATGTGAAATTCTGGACATTTCACACAATTTTGAAAATCCTATGTGGCCGCATTTTTAAGATGCCAAAAAGGGTCAAAGGGGACACCTACACTACACATTTATTTTATTTTATTTTTTTTTAGCTAAAATAAAATTCCAATGCATAACTCTTTGACAAGGAAAGTATACATACAAACTTACGTACTCATGACCAGTATATAGCTATGATATAATGGCAGACAGAGTCTGAATAAGGACAATTATGTTGTTCTCAAAGCCCAAACGTGTGTGAAATACACTCACTAAGCACTTTATAAGGTACTTAACATGGACATAACTTGACATGATGTCCTGCTGTCGTAGTCCCTCCTCCTCAAGGTTGGGTATGTGTGTTCTGTATCGCTTTTCTGATCCGCTCACCACAGTTGTACAGTTATTGTGTGAGATGTTACTGTAGCCTTTCTGTCAGCTCCAACCAGTCTGACCATTGACCTCTTGCATCAACAACTGCAGAACCGCTGTTCACTGGGTGCTTTTTCGTTATTACACCATTCTGAGTAAACTCTAGGGACTGTTGTGATGAAACTCCCAGGAGAGGATTCTAGATATACTAAAAGGTTCTAGATATACTAAAAGCCCATCAATCTTGCAACAATCATGCCACACAAAATCACAGATTACATTTTTCTCCATTCTGCAAGATTTTATGCATTGCACTGCTGCAACAAAACTGGTTGATTAGATAACTGCATGAATAAGTAGGGTTCCCTAATAAATGTATGTATGTATATATATATGTGTGTATATATATATATATATATATATATATATATATATGTTGAACTATTATATTATTTTGTCCAAGCCCAAATTTAAACCAAATTGAGAACCTCTGGCCTCATATAACAGATTTCTCCTTCAGAGTAGCGACAGGCTCTCTCTCTCTCCTTAGTTGAATTTTCTTGATGTAGGCAGTGACGTTCAGAACCAGCACTGCACATTTTTGTGTCTTCCTGCTTAGACACGCCTAATTCAGTTTAAAATGTAATTATCTCTTTAATGAGATGCAGTTAGAACTGAAACATAGTGAAGGCCTTATTCATCTCTGAAGCCAAAGCAATGAAATTAGAACAGTGAAATGAGTTTGCTGGAGAGAAAATGCATACTCTCTGTGGGGCAGCAAGGCCTGTAGCCATCTTTTTGCCTGACAGAAAAGCATCCCCACAACAGAATGCTACCACCACCATGTTTGACTGCAGGGATGGAATTAATGAGGTGATGCTAAGTGTCTGCATGGTTTCCTCCAAAATACACTATTGGGAACTATGGCTAAATATTGTGGTCAATCTCCACTTCATTTTATCAGGGGGTGTTACTCCTCACAGTCTGGAGTTCAAGTGACTTCTGGCAAACTCCCAAAAGTGCTGGCATGTACCTTTTAGTGAGGAATGGCTATGGTCTGGCCACTCAACCATAAAGACCTGACTGGTGGAGTGCTGCACTGGTGCTTGTCCATTTTCTTGCAAGGTTCACCCATCTCCAAAAAGAAATGTGGATGTCATTAATATTAATTATTGGGTTCTTGGCTACCTGTCTTACCAATGCCCTTCATCCCTGATTTCTCAGTTTGGCTGGGTGGCCAAATCTAAAAAAGACTGCTGGTAGTTCCAAACTTCTTCGTTTTATGATTTAATGATGGAGACTACTGTGCTCTTGGACACTTTCAATGCTGCAGAAATGTCCTTGTATCCGTCCCCAGATCTGTTCCTTGAACAATCCTGTCTCGCAGGCCTACAGACAATTCTCTCAACCTCATGGTTTGCTTTTCACTTCTGACATACACCACATGAGACCTTATACACATAGGTCTGTGCCATACTTTAATTACATACAACACATGCGAACTCCCATCAAGTTGTACAAGCACCTCAAGGACCACTAATAGAAGTAGGATGCACCAGAGCCCAAGTGTGAGGGTCCTAAGAAGAGTCTGAATACTTTCGGAAATTGAATATTTACATATTTAAGATTTCACAGATTCACAGTATTTAGCAGAAGCTCTAATCCGGAGTGCTTTACATTTGGATCATTTTGCCCAGGTAGGAGAATGCAGAGTTAGGAGTCGTGCCCAAGGACTGTTGTTGATGTAGCGTAGTGCACTATGCTTGGCTGGGGAATCAAACCCTATGCTACCCACTATGCTGCACCAACACATCTTTTATTTGTTAATAAATTTACAAAACACTCAAACGGTTGTAAAAAAAAAAAAGTCTGAAAGGTGATAAAATGTAAAAAAAATAAATAAATAAAATGAAATGGTAAAAAGGTATACACTGGATTTAGTATATAGGCTACACATAAGCTTCATAACTGAAGGTGGATTTTAATGCATGGACACTTTCCCACACTATACCAGGCCAAGTGTCTCGACTGTTTCTGTTTTTTTCTGTATCATCATATCTGTAGTTTCTCGTATTTGTAATCGTGTTCAGTGTACATCTGAACTGCTCAGGTGTTGGTCTTCCCCAGCCCCACATTAACTATTTAATGTACATGAATGTTTTAACCCTCTCTCCATGTGGCCCTTCCACCATTAGCAACGCCACACTTGCGTCACGTGACGTCTCTCTCCGCCACTCGGAGCCGTTTGAGCGGCAGCAGCTTTAACACCGAGAACACAGACGGCACCGAGCTCGCGCTGTACGGACCCGCACCAAGCTCATGGCGTTAATTCTGTGTTAATTCAGCTCTCCACCTGCTGCCTCTCTCTCTCTCTCTCTTTCTTCCTTTTCCCTCTCCTTCAGAAGATGGAGCCCCGGTTGGTGTGTCATTGGGTAACGCTTCTCCTGTGCGCGCTCCCGCGGCTGCACGCGACTGGAGACCTGCCGCCGTGTCAGGAGGTAAACGGACACTAAGATTACTGAGAATTTAGCTACCGTCTATAACACACACACACACTGCTGGCCCTTATGGTGTTATTGTGCGTCAGAGGGCTGAATAAAACGGAGACGCATTAATGTTGGGCCTGTTGACTGAAATTAGGAAAGGATAAGAAATAAGCTAAGCTAACCTAAATCGGTGCAAATGAGAGATGAAAGGCGTAGCGAGCTTGTTATAGTAGACTTACAGGGACGGGTGGTGTTGAAAGTGTGGAAAATAGACATGGCTGGTTTGTTGTTGTTGGATTAATAAATAGAAAGCCTATAAAAACGAGGGTCCTATCATAAGATGACGCGGCGCGGCTGACCAATCAGCGAACAGCTCGGGTAAAGCTGCTGTTGTCTATCGTGTTTACGTTGTGATGTGTGTGTGTGTGTGTGTGTGTGTGTGTGTCAGCGAGAAAGAGCCCAAAAGTATTAAGGGAGAAAAATAATATTTAGCAGACATTAACAAATTAATAAATAAATCGTTTCCTCGATTTAAAGCCCGTTAATTTAACTAAAGCGCCCATGCTAAAAATGTATTGTTAAATTTAGGGAACGTTTTATGTTATTATTATTATTATTTTTATTTATACTCATAAATAAAATCATAAAATCAACGTTCTCTACGTGTGTGAGTGGAAACGCATGTGCGTAAAATGGCACAAACGCGTGTACGCTGCTGATCACACACTGCTAGTGGATAAATCTGATAGCTGTAGATGTAAATTAGTAAGTTGACACACACTTCTGTCTCATTTCCATTGTTTTAGGCATTGTGTACACTAATATAGGGCAAAGGTCTCCTTTCATACTTATGCACATTTCTCTCATTATTGCTCTCTGTCTCTCTCTGTCTCTCTGGATGACACATGCACACATGCATCCTGGGTGGGGGCAGGGGGAACAGCAGGTGCACTGCGAGTTCAATGCACCCATCATTTCATGGTGTGCTGTAACCAAGCATTCCCCAGGGAGCAGCACCTGGCTCTGTGTAATCTGTGTTTCTCTGGTGAAAGGGGAGAAAGCCATTAGCAGTGCTTTTGCCATTTAGCTTAGTTACACACTGCTAATGACTGCATGACCTGTCTGTGAATGGTGTGTTATCATGTTACGATGAATGATATCTCTGGGTAGCCACTTCTCTATTCACAGAAACAATCTGGTTTCAGTGCTACATAAACCAGTGCAATCACTGCACTAATCTGTGATCAGTGTGTGAAAGCTGAATGTATAGTATGGAATATTTTCCTTACAACACCCATATAAAAGTGTCCCCTCTGATTCGTATCTCTGGAATGAAGTGGTGGTGGTATACTGAGATAAACCCCACTGTCCCACTGAGAGATGTATATCAGGCTTGTCAGTTGCTGTTTGTCACCGTTTGCAGGTTTGTGTACCTGGACGAGTAGGAGAATGTATTTCCAGTTTTCCCGTTTGTTTTACAGGAGGGAGCGCTTATTAGCATGACAAAGCTTAGCCTTATCTCCCCACATTTACTCACACACAGTGAGGCGTGTGTACGGCAGCAAGGTGCTCCGTAGCCTCATTATTTAGGGTTGTTATCAGTGAAAGTCAGGCTCCAATTCATTACCATTCGCTCACTGGCCGACAGAAGAGAGTGATTGTCATGACAACAGTCACAGGGCTCTCAGTGGTCTCCCTGGCGACTATGGGCTACTGTTCCCCGCCCTTCTCCTAAAGAGGGTGCGTTAGAGTGTGTGTGCTTGATGTATCGCAGAGATTTCTCAAGTAGCTTGCTTAGGGTAATTATATTAGGCCTTTTTTTTACCACAGTACATCACCTGGCTAGCTAGGAATTTCTGGCTTGTCAGATACTTCCAGATACTACCATAGTCTTAGGTATACTGCTGTCGGTTCTTCAACTAGTGCCGAACAATATACTATACTTTTTTCAGAGATTACAAACCAAGCATAGAGACAATAATAAGCAAATTAATCTATCCAAAAAAAAACTTTTTATTATTTGCTGGAAACAAAATATGTCGAAAGAGCTCAACCTCACATGCAGCTTTCAAATGTTTTACATCTGCGTCCAACAATAATTTGCTTTAAGCTTTAACTATAATTAAGGGGCAGTAACTATAATAATAATAATAATAAGAAGAAGAACAACAACAACAAGAGGAAAAATTGTGAAATATTGTACACTGTGATATTTTCTAAGAGAGTTATGATACTGTGAAGATCTCATACTGCTGCAACCCTACCTGTATACCAGTGTTAGTGTCACAACAAGGAATTGATTTTCAGTGTTAATGATTTGATAGTAACAAACAAAGTGTATGCCTTTCCTCGTATGCTTTAGATGTATCAATATGTAATAAATATTAAGAAATATTTATTTGGCTTTTTGTAAATGTGGTTTTTAGTGTTGTACTTGGTTTGGTGTAAAAGGGTTGAAAGAAGGAGAACAGGAGAAACAAATTCAAATTCAAGTCCTTAAGATGTAGAACACTTTCTAGTGGTCAGGGTTTAAACACACCACACTTTGCCACCAATCTTTACATGTAAACTATTAATTAAAAATAAATCATGTTTTTGAGAATACAGTATTGCAAAACATAATATCACAATACTTTGATATATTGATATTTTCTTACACCACTTTGGAATATATACATAAAGCTTATTACAGTTACAGTTAAGAGAAGGAGAACAGGACAAAACTGTTCCATTCAAATTTGGGTCCTTAAGATTTCCTTATGTATGTGATACCAGGATAATGTAACACGGCATAGGGCTGCACAATATTGGAAAAAAAAACAGATAAACAAAAAAATACAGATATTCAGATATTCTGACCAGATTTGACCAGGAATCTCAAGGAGGAAAATGAGATGCAGTCGCAGATTTTATCATAATTAACATTTTAAACACAAAGTTTTTAGAGGCCCTGTGGGATGTGTGGGAAGATATAATTAGAATAGTTTCTTCATAAGGATCAATAACCGAATAAAAAAAACAAGGGTTAAAGGGGCCACAACAATAACAAATGGCATTGTTTTCAGATTATATATTAGGGTTGTGTATTGGCAAGAACCTGATGATACAGGGGTTACGATTTTATCCAATATTTTATCCACTGCTATCTAGCGGTCCGGGTTTAAACACAACACAAAATGAACCACTGTTTGCCACCAATATTTACATATAAACTATATAAATTAGACTATAAGAATATAAACTAAATACATTAAAATCAATACTGTATATTTGAGAATCGATACAGTATTGCAAAACTAAGTATTGCGATATTTCGATAAATGAATATTTTCTTATGTCCCTCTTGTATATATAGATAGATAGATAGATAGATCACTTTATTTATCCCACAGGGAAAGTCAGTTTTTACAGCAGCAAAATCAAACAAGAGAGCAGCATGATAGAGGCATAAAAGCGTAAAAAGTGATTGTAGTGCAGTAATAATTACATTAATATAATGTAATATACAGAATGAATTATGTGTAATGTAACAGTGCAGTAACTACATTAATATAATGTAGTGATGTAAGGCATCCTGGGGTATCATTACAGTATAGAGTTGTAAAGTGGCAGTGCAGATGACAGAGCTGTGTGGCAGTACATACTGATGAACAGAATAGTGTCCGATTGAGAAACAGCGGGACTGTTCTATTAGTACACTCAGTGCACAATAATGTCCCGGCACAGTGACGAGGCGTTGTACAGCGAGATCGCTGTTGGGAGAAACGATCTCCTGTACCGTTCCTTACTGCTGCGGAGCTGAAGGAGCATAAAGCTTATTACAGTTACTCAACCCAAACCAACTATGCACAAATGTGTTGTCTTTCTTGTGATCAGTGACCTTTACTGGTGTGTGTGTGTGTGTGTGTTCCAGACAGACTACCACTTTAAGTACACAGAGTGTGACAGTACAGGCGCGCGCTGGAGAGTGGCCATCCCTCACAGACAGGGCAGCTGCAGTGGCCTCCCGGAGCCTGTCAGAGGCACTGACTGCAGTAAGTCACAAACCGCTTGTGAGTGGGCG
Organism: Salminus brasiliensis; assembly: GCF_030463535.1. Lineage (NCBI taxonomy): Eukaryota > Metazoa > Chordata > Actinopteri > Characiformes > Bryconidae > Salminus > Salminus brasiliensis. The sequence goes on from NC_132879.1 coordinate 47,070,225, forward strand.
TTTTAGAGAAAATGTGACATGGAGCCAAGCCTGTTTGATTTACACTAACAATCAATCAAGTAGGTCTGGGCTCCATCAATCTTGCATAAATTTAATCAGTGTGATGTATAGTACTTTATTACCAAGCTGGAACTCATGCAGTTCTAATATGGGAATAGGTTGGGATATTTTACCCTGTTTTTGTGTGTGTCTGTGTGTGTGTGTGCATTTTGCAGCATTCTCCTGTGAGGTGGGAAAGTTTTTGGAGATGTCCTCGCAACAGTGTACAGCTTGTACTGAAGGTTTCTATTCGTTGGGCAGTGGGGTGCGCTTTGACCAGTGGGACTCTATTCCTGCTGGCTTCAGCAGTCTGGCCACCTACATGGAGCCTGAGGGATCTGGGGATGAGTCTCTGTCCTGTAACAAGTCAGTCACTCTGAAATGTCCACACACTAATCTGCTCTAATACTGTATTATCATTATCAGTCTCATTCACTCAGTTCTTGTACTTACTACTGTATATTTGTGTATATCAGCTCGTCGTGGACACCTCAGGGTAGTCACTTGGAGTCGAATCGGGACGAGTGCACGGTTTCGCTGGTGTATGCAGTTCATCTGATGAAACAGGGTTCTGTCTCATTCGACTACCAATATGTTGACAACAACGTGTTCTTCGAGTTCTTTGTGAGTCTGAATGCTTTTTAACAGCAATACACACTTAGCACAGATCTCTACAGCCTTCATTTAGAGTACTGGGGAAGAGCCAGGATAGTTGCCTGAGTTAATTGTCATGTGACCGGTGAAACAGGTAGTAGTTAGTCTGCATTCTTTCCATTCACCAGCAAAAAAAGAAAGTGACAATATAGGGATTTGTATTCAGACAAACTTCAAGTAACTGTAAGTTAGGGAGTTAAGGTCTTTTATACATAGTATTTTCTCCTCAGTGAATGAAATGCCAACATGTAAATTTGTTAGAGAAATAAAAACTCATGAGTCATTACAGCTGCGCCATCCCTGCCTACTTAGTCACATCTTTTACCCCTTAAACTCTGCAGAGCCACCAGTGGTGCCTGGCTTTTTTTCCCCTCACCTGTTTAATTTCGGAATTTGCAAAGTCAGTTTGCATTGCTTTCCATGTAGTTACAGAATAGTAATCCTTAGGATGTAATAAAACAGTGCATAAGAGGTTAACAATGCGTCTTAGCCTACATGCTCATGTTAACATACTGGTGAACCGGTAGAAGTAGAAGAGTGTAAATTAAAAGGCCCATATCTTATTTTTTGCATTTAATCATTTTCCTCAAGTGCCACTTAGGGAAATTAATTTTTATATGACTGTTTCCAGCCCCTATTTATCCTTCAGGTTTAAACAGGCTGTTTCTATTACTGTGCTGTTCAGACTGATATGCGATAAATGAGGTCTGTTTCAAATGCCTGCCTTGTATTGAGCCTCATTTAAAAAGCACTCAGAGCTGAAACACTCCAGGGAACTGCAATATAGTTTGGCAGTGCTAAACTGTGGTAAGCTAAATAAGAAACAGTGAATAGGAAACCTTAAAATGAGAATTTACATATTACTTTATAATAAACTCTTTATTTTAAAAAGTGAAGAAATGCAGTCTTTCCATGATAGGGGCACTTTAATATACATACTCTCAAATATGAGCAAAACAGTCACATTTTACAGTCCTCTTAAAACATTAATTTGCTGTTTTTTTTTTTTAAATATTTTTATTATTTAATAGGCAGTTGCAGTAGAAAAATATAAATTTTCATTCTTGCCACTGTGTTATGTCCATATGTGCAAAGGCTCACATAGATCAGAGACAAAGAGAGAGTCTTGTGTGTAGTGTGCATATTGGTGTACAACACTTACTAGCCAACTTATGTGTCACACTACTTTGTTGACCTACTTTATTCATACACTGTTTAGATCCAGTATTAGGGTTCCTTGTCCCTGCACATTTTGGAGCTTTTCGTGCTCAAGTACACCTACTAAACCTGACTGTGCTGGACTGCAGCCCTTCATGACTCTTTAGGACCACTGTTGGCTGGATGTTGTTGGTGGAATGTTCTTCACTTGAGAATTTCCCTGCATCCAGATGACATCTGATCAGTGGCAGTTCTTTGGTGTTCTTTTCTATTAGTGGTTATAGTGGAATGGAGCGGAGGGTGCCATGTACCCACAGAGTGCACCGGTATGGTTTAGGGAAATGGTAGGTCTATGTAATAGGGCCTGTTTCTTGATCCAGATTCAGAATGACCAGTGCCAGGAAATGGACCAAACAGCAGACCAGAAGTGGATCAAACTCACCTCTAATGGTGAATGGGGAACACATACAGTGAGTGAGCTTTCAGCTTTTTCTACTGCTTTACAGAAATCAAAATTATACATCAAAAATATAGACTTTGTCCACTACATCACAGATGCCACATGATTGCTATCAGGCTTGTCCAGCATTACACTCGGCTCGTGGAAACTAGCATTACCTTAAAAGTGAATTGCAATGTTTCTGTATTAAAAGTTGATGTGTAACAGCTGTTATAGATTGTGTTCATAATTTTTGCATCTGTATATCGCAAAGGATATACCAGGACCATGGCTATAGCTATCTGTTAGTATAGTGCTAACCTCATACCTCGCCTAAACTTATTGAGTTAGTTTCAAACAGACTTGTTTAAGTGGATTCCAGCTTTAAGTGGATTCCAACTATTTGGCGTACTACATCTATAAATTGGCCTCCTTGATGTGGTTTGATACCAGTGTGATTTATGCATGCAAATTGTAGATGCTAACAGATGAAATACGGCAAGTTAGCAAGCCGTAATCAGTCTAAGGGGTCTAACGGTGCAACCTTAGTATTGATTTGGCCCTGGAGTGGAAAAGAGACCAATGTAAAGGGCTGGGATTTCAGATTGTACGTCTCTATATGTGTGTTCTTTGTAGGTGAATCTGAAATCAGGCACTAATATTCTGTACTGGAGAACCACTGGTATTTTGTTGGGAGGGAAACCTGTGAAGCCAGTCTTGCTGAAGAATATCCAGATTGAAGGTGAGAGAGTTACACATTTTTGCATTTGTTTTACATGTATCAAAGTGATGTAAGATCAGATAACTGAGTTTATATTTTATTTAGTCAGATGTCGGTGTGTGTGTGTGTGTGATATCTGCAGGTGTGGCATACATGTCAGAGTGTTTCCCTTGCAGACCAGGCACCTTCAGTAAAACTCCAGGCTCCTCGTCTTGTGATCTCTGCCCCAGAAACACCTACTCCAACAAAGGAGCAAGCTCATGCACACCCTGCCCAGGGACACAGTACGCAGGTAGGTACAAACACACAAAGCATTTTTCAACATACTCTATATGGACAAAGTTATTGGGCACACCTTTTAATCATTGAATGCAGGTGTTCTAGTTAGTCCCATTGCCACAGGTGTATAAAATTAAGCACCCAGCCATGCAGTCTGCCTTTACACACAGTAGTGAAAGAATGGGTGGTTCTAAAGAGCTCACTAACTTCCAGCGTGGTGCTGTAATAGGATATCACCGTTGCAACAAAGCAGTTGGGAAAATTTCTTCTCTCCTAAATAAACCATAATCAACTGTGAGTAGCATTACCGAAAAGTGTTAGGAGCCACAGCAACACAGTGGCAGACCACGTAAAGTTACAGAGTGGAGTCGCCAAGTTCCAAACCTGCTGTTAGAGCTGCAGAGGGGGCAACTTCATTTCAGTGCTAATAGATTTAGAATGGGGTGTCATAAAAACGTCTATAGACATAATGTGTGGGTGTCTCAATACTTTTGTCCATATAGTGTACACTGATCCCAAAATAATTGAATGGTGCACCATCATTCCAGAGAACACAGTTTCACTGCTCCACAACTCAGAGCTGGGGGGAGCTGGGGGGATTTACACCCCTCTATCCCACGCCTGGCATTAGACATGGTACCAATAGGTTCATGTTTATCTGCTCCAGGGAGTTCCATTCTATTAGCAGTGCTTCTTTACAGGGACTAGATAAGCTGTGTCAGCAATGGGTCCAAAATAAAGTAGTGAAATGCATTCATTACAAACATTTGGACATATAGTGTACATCATACAGTGTATGATCTTGTCAAATTTCTTGTGCTATATGTTTTTCAACATGTGACATCCTAGTGACATCCTAGTTTTTTGGGTATATTTTATAACTACATATTCATCAGAGTGCTGTATTTGTAAGTGTGTGTGGTGAGTGTACCATCTCTGTGTGTTTTAGAGGAAGGCTGGGCGGAGTGTAAGGAGAGGCCACCATGCTCAGAGAAAGATTACTTTCAGATCCACACCGCCTGCGACAGCAGTGGCAAAGTAGGGCATTCATAAGCAAACACAGAAATGAAACCAGGTTATTGTTTATCAGTGCTCCGATGTTTTCAATGCTGTGGTATCATTTCAGACACAGGTGCTGTATCGATGGGTGGAGCCGAAGGTCTGTGTGGAAGAAAATGTAACAGGAGCAGTGACACTGCCCCCTTCAGGGGAGAAAGAAGACTGCCCGCCCTGTAACCCAGGCTTCTACACACATAACTCGTCCACCTGCTTACCCTGCCCACCTGGGACGTTTTCTGATGGCACCACAGGTATAAAGACACATTCATTTAGCAATCCATGTGGCGCATGTACTATATATAGGTCAGTGTTTTTTTACACAGTTTTGCCCATATCCTAGATCTAGTCAAATAACAAGATGAAGGTCGGTGGCTGAAGTTTCTACTTTAGGACAAAAGTAATATAATTCTGGTTTCAAGAAGGCAGTTACTGCTGTGTTTAGCTGTGCAGCATACCTTTGGTTATTTTTACTGATATCAGTTTGTCATACATAGTCTTTTTAAGATCACCAAGCAGCTCCGCCTAGTTTAAGGCAAGTGTGCAATAATTTAGGCATGCTGTGCAAGCCAATGACTGAAGAAAACATGGGCGCAATGGTTCCATTCCCATTCGTTCTATAGAAATGAAGCCAAAATTGTCAGCCATGGTGTCAAACTTGCAACCAGAGCCTGCGCAGTGGAGACCAAAGGCTGAACCAGACTCACCTACACATTTGGTAGTTCCGCCCTCTTCTCCCAGAGCAAGCCTCTCAGATAGCTCAGTTTAGAGTGCAGCCAAAGGACCGCTGCTGCGAGAGAGTCAGTCAGCACGCACCAGTGACAATTAAAATAAGACAAAGACAAAGCTATGTTTCAAAGAAAATTTGGACTCTGTCCAGACCAGAAAATAAATTTGCCGGAAGTGCTGACCAGATGGAGTACAAATACTACAGAGTCCAGCAGGTCTAAGTACACTAACGTTAGATGGCTGGCTAACAACTAACTAGATCACATTATCCATTTTACACTAACATCAGACTTATCTGAAAAAAACCCTTGACTGTTAATGCAACCAGCAGCACAACACCACCTAATAAGTAACTCCGCTTTTTATGATATAGCAGAATAAAAAAAACTGATTTCTGGGGAAAATGACAAATGTGCCAATATTAGACCAGGACTGTTGGACAACTGTTGGAATTAGACACTAGAGATGGAAAAGCAGTTTAGCAGGGAAAAATGAGATGAGAAAAAGGGCTGTTCTGTCATCGAAACATTTGGGGTTGGGCAGAACTACACATCATACTGCAACCAGACAGCAGAAGCATTAGACCTGAGGTGGCTTCATTTTGAGAGACGTTGCACTGTCTGTGCTTTTCTACAGTCATTGATGCAACTTCATATGAGATTGTGGTGTAATTGACAAGCCCACCCTTTATGTCCAGAGTGCCAAGCATGTCCTGCAGGAACAGAGCCGTCACTGGCATACGAGTACAAATGGTGGAACATTCTACCCAGAAACATGAAAACTTCCTGCTTCAATGTGGGAAACTCCAAATGTGATGACATGAATGGTAAGAAAGTTAAATAAATTCATTGCATATTTAAAAAGTATTGGGACGCCTCATTGTATCTTTAGAAATCAAGAATATTAAAAAGATTTTGTTGGTGTCCACAAACATTTGAGCATATACTGTGTTTTAATTTTACTTCTGGTACATTTTGGTATAGCCTATTTATTCACTACAATTCTGGTTATTAATTATACACAGAAATTGTAATGAAATTAAAAAAGAGCCCTTATATAGCACTGAACTATCTTGTGTAAGGCCACTTTATGACAAAAAAAAACAAAGAAATTGGTGGCTTTTAGAGAAATGATTTTTGGAATAAAAATGTTTCATAAGCCTATTTACAACCCTGTTATTTTGCCTTAGAATGTAAGACACTGATTTTTCTTTTGGTGGATTTTTTTATTTGCTGATTTACATTATCATGACACCCACAGTTGCATAGTATTGCCTAGCCTAGCTTGGATTAGGAGACAACAGTGTTTAAATGTTTTAAGGTATGCCACTTCCATGTACCGAACTCTCGTTATTTAACTCTGCCTAGATAAGTACAGTTTTCCATTCTAGGACACCTTAATGTGTTTTGCAACAAAACCCACTAAGGAGAAAGCAGGGAGAGGCCAGAGATAGGGCCCAAACAGCTAGACCATAGCTGTGTCTGAAACTGTGCCCTATTCACTATATTGTGCACTACTTCTGCGTTTCCGCCATTTCGTAGTGATGTCCGAAAATGTAGAAGATTGAAGATTTGTGTGCAGCGTCTCTGAGGAAGGCAGATGTTCAGACTGTTCATGCAAAACCTTCTGCAGTTACACAGCAGTGTGCTCACAGCTCAAATCGACCAGTAGCTTGTCGGATTCTGTTTCCTATGATAGTTCTCTATATAGTGATCTGGATTTTCACATGTAGGATACTGCGAATAGGGAACAGTTAAAGACACAGCTCATGATAAAGGTAGAGCATAGAGACGCAACTAGAAAACGAGGCCGACACAAGGCCAAGTCGGGACTACTCGTACTTGTATATATATATTATTATTATTATTTTTTTTTTGTCAATTGATGTTTTTAATACATAAAAATCTTGAATGAATGAAGAACTGAATGCTTGGAATTTCTAAATGCATTGAATCTGAAAATTAGTGTACTTTTACAGAATTACTATGATCACTCGGTGAGACCGTCGACTGTCAGTGTACTAAAATCCTTCTGTTACTGATTCATATGAGTTTGTGTTCAGGTTGGGAGGTGGCTGGGGACCACATCCACAGTGGAATTGGAGGTTCCGATAATGATTATCTCATTCTGAGTCTACGAGTGCCTGGATTTAAGTGAGTCTGAATCCTCTTTGACTGAAGACGAAACAAAGCCCCTGCGAAGTGCAGCTCATTAAAATGGTTCTAAATTGTTCAAATAAGCCAAACACATAGTCACACAGAGTTTGAACCAATAGAGGCCCAGCTGCTGTTGTTTGCAGGCTCATCTTGTGCCAACATGCATTTACTGTTCCTCTCTCACTTTTACTTTCACAGACTCCCAACTTCCATAGCTGGGGTGACAGCCAGCGAGTTTGGCCGAATCACATTTGTTTTTGAGACCATCTGCAGTGCTGACTGTGAACTCTACTTTATGATGGTAAACTCATTGTGCAGGCTGGAATTGATTTGGATAAGGATAATAACAGCACAGTATCCAAAGTAATCTGATTTAGTAAAAATCCACTGCTTACTTTAGCTATTAAATTATGAATTTGATGAATCATCACACCCGTCAACTATTATATCCCTGCTGTCCAATGAAAGATGTCCATGATCTCCATCTGTTTTCTCCATGAAAATGATGAATGAACGAATGGATGAATGGACCAATAGAATTGCTTTGCGTAAACTCTTATTTTACATCAACTTCTATTAAAAATTAAGGGCATTTTTTCTTTCTCCTGTAAAGTCAGTGGTCATTTTTGATGAAAGACAGGCATTGTCTAACGATCACTATACTGCCAGATGGTGTTTGAGTGAAGGTAGTCGTATTCCCATTGTTATTTTAGATGAATTTAGATAAAAACACAGAGGCGCTATTCTGGACGATAGGTCCACAGAAACAGCAGAACCACCATAACTGTTGTCTATTCATATTTGAGTGCTGGTTGATACCAGCGCCGGACGTCCGCATTGCTCTGTGTCCATACCCTTTTGTCACTTTGGCCTTGTGGCTGCAGTAGTTGTGACCAGCCTTTAGTAACTATTGGTAGGGATCTTTGTTCTTGTAGCCGCTAAATCTGTTTGCTATTTAAGCAATATATTTGTCTGCTCGTCCAGTGAATTTGGGACAAAGAGAAAATGTTAAGACTAGTATGTGAGCTTTACGTTGATTGACTGTGCCAATGTCTGTATTTGTGCACTTTGGGTTTGACTGGATATAAACCATATCTAATTTCTCTACTCTGCCATTATTTGTAGCCCATTTGTTTGTGTGGAGAATAGTATACATACAGTAGACCAGATACATTTTGTATAAATACTGCACTGCTGAATATTTTTTGCTGAACCTACAGTAATGGATTAATGTAAATGTTTATTTACATTAAAATTATTTTTAAATGCTCAATTTATTATTTTTTTAGATTAATCGACTAATTGATGAAACAATCAATATATTAATTGATAGAAAATAGTCTCAGAAGTGGCAGCCCTAGGGATATACGTATGTCCAATAGCAGTGAATAAAAAAACAAAATGAATTGTTATGTGTATCCCAGCAGTTTAGTATCAGGTGTGTTTGATCCTCTGGGTCTTTGCTGCAGGATGTGAACAGGAAGAGCACTAATGTGGTGGAGTCGTGGGAAGGCACCAAAACCAAACGAGCATACACACACATCATGACTAAGAATGCATCAGTGTCTTATACATGGGCCTTCCAACGCACCAACAAGCCTTCGGATGTAAGTTACTTCTTTACACACGCACACATTATTCAGACTAAATTAGTTTCACATGAGGAGGATACAAAGGTAATGTAATTTTACAACAGCTGTTGAAATCTGTGAAATAAGAAAATGGGCCAATTCCAAAACTGTTATGTAACAGTCTTGGCTAATTTTATTCACACTGTTAAAAAATTAACAAAAGCCCAGCCCACTAGTGAAAGCTTTTTAAGGTTAAATGCAACAACTACTGAGGGAGAATATGGAAGTCAGGCTAAAAAGGCTGAAAACTAACGCTAAGCTGGCTGGAAAAGGGGGAAGGTCTGACTGAAAAGGTACTAGGCTGAAAGCTAACTCAGCTGACAGGCTACAATCCAACAACACGGTCCGGTATTAATTGCAAAAGATTTTTGTTTGTACAGCATTTGCTATGCTAGGCTACACTAAGCTAGACTGTACTACCCAGCTGTGGGTTGTGTTGGGGATGTAAACCAGCCAATAAAAGAAGAGCTATATTTCTATTTTTTTTGGCATTTTTTTTCCACCATAAAAGGAAAATCAGCATGTTTAATTCTAGGGCAAAACAACAGGGTTGTAAATAGGCTTGGAAAACCACATCTGAGCATTTTCACATCAACCAAAGTCATACTTATTGTTTATACACCAAATAGAAACTTATATACTCAATAAAAAAATGTGCAGTCTAGCGTTGTTTAGAATATGTAAAAGTGTTAGTTTATGATCATATTTCTTTAGTACTGATAGATTCAGATGAGGCCAAAATAACTGAGTAACACCAGTAATTTCAGAAACACCAGTAACTGCATTACTCGTCCTCCCCATGTTAAACTGTCTTTACATTACAAGATAAGATGTGCAAGTAGCACATACATAAACACTTAATGAAAATCCTTTAAAAACTGTTAGTGTGCAAGTTACAAACTGTTAAGATTCTACCCAATCAGTGGTCCTTCATTCTCTGTCTCTGTATCAGGTGCGTCACTACGTGAATGACATAGTGAAGATCTACTCCATCACAGTCACGAACGCTCTGGACGGCTCAGCCTCTTCCTGCCACGCCTGTGCGCTGGTGAGTCAGGAGAGCGGCTCGTCCTGTGTGCCTTGCCCCCCCGGCCACTTCATAGACAAAGACACCAACCAGTGCGAGGAGTGCCCACCCAACACCTTCCTCTCTGGTCACCACATCTATGGCCAAGAGGCCTGTCAGTCATGTGGCCCTGGAAGCAAAAGCAATAAGGTGCGTGTGTCTAAATACATGGATTTGACCATAAGACAGGAGTAGATACAAACCTGTACACTAAGTGTGTGTGTTTCTTGTTTGCAGGAACATTCGGTTTGCTTCAACGACTGCTCCTTCTCCCACACTGATCAGAACCGAACGTTGACCTATGACCTCAGTGCCTTAAGTTCGGTGGGATCCATCATGAATGGGCCAAGTTTCACATCCAAGGGAACCAAATACTACCACCAGTTTAACATCAGCCTGTGTGGAGCAGAGGTACATATTTCTGAGATCTGTTTTCGGTGTTCATCTTTTTGGAAATGCTGAAAATGCTGTTGATCATGCAGTTAACTTGTGCATGCTTGACTTACAACAGACAGGTATAGCCTTAATGGGGCCCTAAGCAAATTTTCATTTGGGGCCCCCCATACCACTACCTCAGCACCAGATTTTTATTCATTCATTCATTTTTATTTTCATTCCATAGGTAGAGAGATATTGTGCAATATGCTGAAGCGCCCGGGCCTTTATTAAGCACTCAAGCGGCGCACATTTCCATTTGCCCAACAGTGGCAGCAGCCAGCAGCAGAAATTGATTAACCTAGTGTTGGTGTGCCAACAATGAGAATAAATTAATATAAAATGGATTTTACCTGTGTAATACCATTTCATTTTAGAATTCAATGTGATTTTTAAAATATATATTTTTTATCATGATATCTTGTTGCTTTTGGAGGCCCTCTGATAGCTTTGGGGCCCTAAGCGGTTGTGTACTTCGAGTATGCCTGACAACAGAGTTTACTCTTGCAGAATGATTTAACAAAACATACTGTGCCCAAATGTGGACAGTTTTAGACAGTATGTGTGGAAAGCCTATTCACAAAGCTTTCCTAGAAGAAAAACATATGAAGAATCTAAAGATTTATCCTACTATAATGATTTAATCATATCCATGACACAGGAACAGCCTAAAGAATTTATTGTAAATTCTTATAGACTTCAAAAAAGCGTAATTTAAGCACAATAAATAAATTAATTAATACAACTTTGACGGTTAAATAAATCTGAATATAAAAGCAACAAGAATATTACTACTAAACTCCAATACTCCTAACTAATAATAATAACTTGTATATGGCTTTTATTGTGATGGTCTTTATTATGAAAAATATTGTCACATACATTTGAGTTTACATTACCCACCCCTAACACAGAAGTGTTTCAGTCTTTTTGACGATCTGTCTGTCACTTCACTGTGTCGCTTCACTGCAGGGGAGGAAGGTGGCTGTCTGTACAGACAACGTCACAGATCTGTCCACCAAGGACTTGCAGAGCGAGGCTGCTGGCCTCAACAATTACGTGCAGACTTTTGTTTGCCAGTCCACAATCATCCCAGCAGATGGGCGGGGCTTCCGGACGGCCCTCTCTTCTCAGTCTATCAGTCTGGCCGACACCTTCCTTGGTGAGTGGGAGCATGATTGAGTATCATTTAATAATTTCATATAATTTAACCCCTTAACACAGAAAGGCTTGTTGCACACTAAGGCGTATTTTTCAGTAAGTTTTTAATAACACAACCAGCTGGCAGGCCTTAGCCTGTTCTGACAGATACAGCTTCAGAAGCTCCATTGTGACACTGGAATTAAAATGGTCAGTATTGTCAGTAATGTAGTAATGTAGTAATTATAATGCCCCAGTTGCCATTTTTTATTTTAAACATTAGAGAGTCATCACAATCTCAGATTTGAAAAGGATCGAAGACATTTGGCTATGTTTGCTTTCCTACAGCAGTTCCATCTGTATGTGTTTCTTACTCTGGAGAAGTGCCATCCCCACTGTTTCTTAATAGTGCTCATTTTTAGTGTAGTTGTGCATTCAGTTGCTTGTTTATTACAGACAACATTGTTTGTTTTTCACCACACACAATATTTGAGGAAGCTGTTGTCAGCCTTGTTAGATAGAGTCAGAAGGAGTAGGCCACTGAGCCTGGATCCAGAGCTATCAGTTCCTGCAGGACAGCCTGCTGCGAGGGCCTTAATCGTTTCTAAGCTGACATAATCTGAGCCTCGTCTTTATACACCAATAAGGGTCTCTCCCTCTCTTTCTCTCTCTTTATGCCAATCAATATCTCTCTCTCTCTCTCTATCTCTCTCTCTCTCTCTCTCTCTCTCTCTCAGGAACCACAGTGGATAGCACTCTAGATGGAGTGAGTGTAAGACCAGACCTCTTTCCTGGAACCTCACACAAACTTCCAGACATCAACTTTTTCTTTCGGTGAGTCAGTTGTGTCATTTATAATAATAATAATAATACCATTTATATAACACTTTTATCTAACCCAAAGATGCTTTACATTAGCAACCACAACAAAAACAAAAGTCAACACACAAAAACTTACATTTCCCAGCAGGAAGAGTGAAACAGCCTGGGCTCCTAGCCTTGGCATAAAGCGTCCTTAGCTGGCCCAGATAGAATTCTTATGGGGGGGGGGGGTGTCTGAAAGGCCTGATCGCTACCATATAAAGTTCTTTTCACACGTGAACTTCTGAAAATATCTAGAGAATCAGGTCCAGACATTATCCTGAGTGGCCTTTTCGCACATTTAGCGTACAGGCAAAGATTTTTAGTGTCAGATACGTTCTCACTACAGGTGAGTGCCTGTGTAGTGCTTCGGTACAGCATGACGCAAAGGCCCTGTTTACACCTGGCGGCAATAGTCTCTCTTGGAGAGACTGCTCAGGAAGACTGTGAACAGCTTAGATTAACAGCTGGGGTTCTACAGTGTGGTGAAACAATAGATGGTTCTCACTTTCTCGTAGCAGGAGATCCAAAAAATCCATGGTCCACAATAATAATGACCTATTAACATTGAACAGGAAAATGATGTGTTCTGTTCATACATGGGCTTAATCGAACATTTCATGGACTTTGTACTAGGCACCTGGCAGGATAAAGTCTGAGAAGTTCCAGGTAACTGCGCATGTCTAAAAGGGGCTAATCTATGATCAGCTCAAAAAAAACTGCTAGCTGAGTGGCAGGCCCAGAGAGCCTCTGAGTTGCTGTAAAGAGTCACCATAGAAGGCCAAACTTAACAGTCCTCTGGGGTACGATGTAGACTGACTCCAGTGGTGGGCCCAGAAAAGAAATACTTAATCGGCCAACCCAGTTCCAAATCCACTTACACACAACACAGAAAAGCTCCAGCGGCTGGCCTGGAAGCCCTCTAGCAATGTAAAGTCACTCTGGTAGCCGACACACAAACCCTCATGACTGTGATTGGCAAACACTCAAAGCCATGGGGGAAACAACACCCGCAGCCAGCAGGAAAACACTGCGAATACACACACGTAGAACACAAAGAATACAGAAACAAAAGATGCGTATATGGAAAGATACTCTTAATAAATATTGAGTATTAATACCATTATTCTTAAGAGTGTATGAGTGCTTATAATACATATCCCAGAGATTGATTGCTTTATTTAAGTGTGCTTTGCTCTTTATCCAAGCTCTCCTCTGGTCACTGCTTCATGTGAGCACGGCCGCAGTGCCGTCATTACTCTGCGCTGCAACCCTGAGAAAGGAGAGCGTGGAGAACTGACAGTATCAAGGTGTGTGTGTATGTGTGTGTGTGTTTTAGTGTAAGCCTGGTCATACGTAGTATGTGTATATACATATATACATATATATATACTAGACTTTAAAATGTGTTTATGTGTATGTGTGTGTGTGTGTGTGTGTGTTCAGTAAGTGTCCTGCAGGTACCTGTGATGGATGTATGTTTTATTTTCTGTGGGAGAGTTCCAGTGCCTGTCCAATCTGCACAGAAGCAGACTACCACTCAATAGAGGGAGCGTGCAAGGGAGGCATGCAGGTAGCTGACAACTCTTTAGTTTAACTTTTTAGTGCTCTGTTTTACTGTTGTTGCTATGCTCTCATTGATGCCTTTGGCTCTCATTTTAAGGCAGATAAACAAGTGTTTGGTACAAATCAGGCAGGGGGCTCAAATTGGTTAGCGAAAACGGAGACTAGCGACACTATCATTGCTCCTCCAGGCTCATCACGCCAGCAATTGCACTATGTAACATTGGTAAAGTGTGCAGGTGATCGCTTGTAGAAACTGCGTAACACGAGTCATATTTGTGTAAAGTTCTTTATCACTTAGCTTGTCTTTTGTGTCCTTTGGTGGTGGCTTAAAGCGCAAATTACACTTTGTGACTGTAGGGGGAGCCCAGGAGCCACAAATACTAATTCTCCATAATGCTGCTTTAATGTTAAGCGGCGTGTGTTTTATAATATTAATGTATTAAAATATTCATGATTATGTGAATAAATTCAATTCTTTATTAGTTCAACCAGTCATGTCAGCATGCTAACATAATGCCAGCTAGCCTTAACTGTCATTCTCTTATGAAATTTCTCTTTGGCACCAGGACACCCTGTATGTGTGGAATGAGCCAAAGCTTTGCACTAAAGGGGTCTCCCTCCCTGAGAAGAGCTCCACCCCCTGTGAAGCAGTCCCCCTGTGGTTGAAGGTTGGGATAGGGGGTGGGGCATTTATGGCTGTCCTCCTCATCTCTCTCACATGTTACTTCTGGAAGAAAAACAAGAAGTGAGTAACCCATGTCAAAAAAAGTAGTAATTCATGTAATTGTTTTTTTTCGCTTAATTGCTCATTGACTTCTTGTGCCTCTTTCCAACAGGCTGGAGTATAAATATTCCCGCCTTGTAATGTCTGCTAATAAAGAGTGTGAGTTGCCAGCCGCAGACAGCTGTGCACTGGTGGAAGGCGAGGGCGAGGAGAACGAGGATGATGTCGTTTACTCAAACACGCCATCGTTACTGGGAAAACTGAAGGCCATTGCCAGCAAGGTTAGAAACTGCACTGCGTTATACTACTCATTCACTGGGGTGTAGCTGACACGTACACGTTTAACCCTTCAAAGCCTGAACCATCAAATAACTGCCAGAAAATTCAAATTCTTTAAAACTGGAGTGTTTATTTGACCTTCTGACCAGCTATTTAGAAAAAGAAATGAAATAGCACTTTGCATATATGACTTCAATTTTGTATTATATTTGATACAACAGGAATTTATACAAGTTGCCTTTAAAAGTCTTTAAAACATAAAAGTCTGTATGTATTTTTCTGGTGCATGCCAGGCACAAATAATCCACCAGGGAGCAAAAAACATGCATCTGATAGAATTTTCTTATGCTATATAATTATTTCTCATTGATTTATTCATTATATATTATTACTATTTATATATTATTACATATTTTTAAGATAATTAATTTTATTTATCACACTGATGTCTCACTTGTCTAACTTTCTTTTTTAAATGGTTAACTTTCTATATTGCCGTGTAGCAATTATTATACAATGAAATTCAGTTTTGTACATCTCATTCAGATGTAAAAACTTTGTGTTGAAGTTTAGGAAACAAATGAGGCGTTTTAGAGGACATGGACTGGAACTGGTCATTCTGTTAAATATCTGTATTAAATATCAGAAAGTGTCATTCATTCTGGATGCAATAAGCATCATACCAACACACTCTTTTTGTCTGAAAGCAGGGAGAAGGCGAGAGCAGTGAGTCCGTTCAGCTGAAGTCCTCTCAGGCAGAGAGATGGGTGTGGGGATAGTGCACCGCAGGCAGGAGGAGGTCACACTTCACACAGGACGGAGGAGACAGAGACAGAGACTCTCTTCTGCTTGCTGGGATCATCTGGGCTCTCCCACATCTCTGTACTCCCACATCTCTCTGTACTTGTCCTAACCCACTTTGACCAACTGGGGACAATCCTCAGAAATGTCTTAACTGTTTACATATCTCTTTAGGTTCCATATGCAGCGTGGGAACACTTTAAATTCAGGACTCCCAAGAGGCAAGAGGCTCCCAAATCCAAGCATTCATTACTGTGTATATATTTGCATACGCACAAATAGATTTTCTACACGAATAGTGTAACATTCTTTCCTCAAACTTCCAGTTTATCCAGTTTGTAGAGATTTTTAATGGTTTTGGTGGTTTATTGTGAAATGCATGCGTCCACAGCAGGATTATGTAAATATGCTAGGTTTGTAATGGGGACATAGAATGAGTGAGTAAACACGGTTTAGGAAACAGCACAATATTTCCTCAGTTGTGCCATCATGCCAACACTAAATGGACAAAAGTATTGGGACACCTACACATTGGGTGCTTTTATGACATCCCATTCTATATTCATAAGCATTAACAAGGAGCCGATCCTCCCTTTTAGAGCTATAACAGCTCCTCTGGGAAGGCTTTCTACAAGATTTTGGATTGTGGCTGTTGACGTGTTACTCATTCAACCAGAAGAGCATTTGTGAGGCCAGACACTAAGGTTAGTCAAGCTCACAATCTCCATCCTAGTTTATCCCAAAGGTGTTGATTGGGGTTAGGGCTCTGTGCAGGTCAGTCACGTTCTCCAGACCAAACTCACCCAACCATGCCTTTATGGACCTTACTTTGTTTACTTGCCAGAATAGAAAAGGGCCTTCCCCAAACTGTTTCCACTAAGTTGGAAATTTACAGCGGTCCAATGTCTTGCTGATGCTGCAGTAAGATTTCCCTTCACTGGAACTAAGATGCTCATAGGCCAACCCCATAAAACCCCAGAGCATTATCCCTCCTCCACCAAACTTTACTGTGGACACAGAGCAGTCTTGCAGGTAATATTTTTCTGGCTTTTGCCAAACCCAGACATATCTATCAGACTGCCAAATGGAGAAGAACCCACAAAATACACTTCTACTGCTTCAGAGTCTTGTGCCGGTGTTCTTAACATCACTCCATCCTCTCATTTGGAGCAGTATCGGTAATTGTGTTTAAAGTGTTTGTATTCACTATATACATATAAGCTACCAAGCAAATATCCTGTTTATAATAACAAGTTTAGACACTGAAAAAAAAACACTAAATTCCAAAATAAACTGATTCATTTAACTGATTACAGTTGTAGAAGACCAGAATGTTGCCCTATGTACCACGGAAATCTATTGGAGGTTATTCTTGCTTACTTGAAATGCATGTATTTCACAAAACAAAAACACCAAAATAATTAAAAACAGAAACTGGAACAGTGTGTTTTGTTGAGCCCACAAACAGAATCGCAAGGTCGATTGTCACAGAAGTCACATTTGCCGCGAAGTAGCCCTGCATTCAACAGGATACATACACATGAACATATTGTCGCTGTCAAAAACCTTGTATCTACATTTTTGTTTTTCACGCTTAGAAATAATCTGGCAATTTCGAATCTAGCAGTTATGTTTTATTGGGTCAAAAGTTCATGATGACTCAACCAATAGAAATGCTCCAAAATGCTTCATTTTAAAGATACAAGCTTTTTGCATGACATGAGCGATATACAGTAACGTAATCCATTATTGAGTACTTACAAGACAGCCTAGATTCCCCTTTATGACAGAACTCAGCAGAGTACACCGGTGTGTTATTTCAGAGAACCTGCTGTGTGCTGCTTCAGTACGCTGTTCATTTTTTTTGCATGGTCACACAGATCAGATGATCTGAAGCAAAATCTGTGCAATAACTTCTAATCCTCTCTGAGTCCCATTTTAGCAACCACTGCAGAACACGGCTGTCACTTTTGAATATTTCAAGCAGTCAGGGCTCATGAGCTGAAATGCGTCTGAAGACGTCTTCGCTCATTCCCAAAAATGCCAGTCATTTTGTTTCCGTGTGCATGTTCAAACCTGAAACTCAGGCTTGTAAAAGAGTGTCTGAAACAGGTGGGGTGATTAAAGGAACCCTCTTTTAGTTCTCACTCATAGTCTACATCCAGCATTCAGCCAACAGAGGGCGGCAGAGGCAGCACTGGTTCAACCCAGCAAGCTGCACTTCCACCCATAGCCCCACCCCTCTTCTGTTACCATAGATACTGTGGAGGACAAGAGCCAGTACTGTTTTCTATTTTCTATTTTGTATCGTTGTGTATTTTGAGCTGTAAAGAGTTATTGTTGAAAATATTTCTAATTGTTTTTTTCCCCCTCCCTGAGTAAAGTTCAGCTAATGCTTTAATAAATTTTAGAGCGCTTTACCCTCTACTGAACGTCCACGCCTTTTAACTAGGTTGAAACAGTCCACAGAATGTCTCAGGTTTTACATGCAATGTGGGAACACTTCTTTGCATCATGATCTTCGTTCCCTTATTCAAGTGTCAATGTATACTCTATATGGACAAAAGTATTGGGACACCTGCTCATTCATTGTTTCATGTTTAAAAAAAAAAAAAAAAAGTTTGTCCTGCTTTTGGTGGAGTAACTGTCTCTACTGTCCAGGGAATGTTGGAGCCTAGATGGAGCACTGCTGTGAGGATCTGATTGCATTCAGTGATCACAAGCGTGTCAGTGAGGTCAGGATGTTGGATGATCACCATCACAGCTCTTCTCCAGTTCCCTAACTCATCCCAAAAGAACTGGATGGAGCACCACCATCATTCCAGAGAACACACAGTTCCACTGCTCCACAGCTCAATGCTGGGGGCTTTATACCCCCTCTAGCCCAAGCCTGGTATTAGGAATGGCGCCAATAGGTTCCTGTTTATCTGCTTCATATTCTATTGCCAGTACTTCTCTGCAAGGGCTACACAAGCTGTGTGTGTGTGTCAGCAATGGGTGCAACCTAAAGTAGCTGAATGCATTCAACAGAAGGGGTGTCCACATGTGTATATGCGTGGCTGTACATACAGTGGCATGCAAGCGTTTCGCCACCCCTTGCAGTTTTGTAACTGTGAATAGGTAAACAAGTAAAAGAATGACCTGACCTGGAATTGCATAAAAGTAATTAAAGTAAAAAAAATATTTTTCCCCAAACATGCATTTGCTCAGCGCAGGAGAAAAAACTTCATCAGTCAACAGGGCTTGTTTCCCTACTGCATTAGACTTTAAACTTTAGGTGCTGAGTTTTGTTGTGAGGATGCAGAAAAGGCATTCTTTTGAAGACTTTTTTAGAAAGGTAATATTCATGCAGGAAATGCTGCACACTAAAACAGTCCACCACCACTCAAGAGAGTGCAAAATCTTGCCTTTTTAGCAATCCTAGGAGCAGTTCTCTCAGGAGGTTTCCCCTATTATCCAGACCTCGACTTGACCTCCATAGTTCCTGTTAACTGCCATTTCTTTATTACATCACAAATGAAAGGAATAACAGCTTCCTAAAAGGCTTTGCTATCTTCTTATAGCCTTCTCTGCTTTGTGGGCATCAGTTAGTGCTGGGCAGCTGTATATATGTATGTAAGCCTACAGTGACAGCAACATATAGCAATATATACGTGATGATGGAATTGAGGAATACATTTATTAAAGGACAAGGCAGAAATGGCCACTTGAGCCTCCTTAAAAGCTCAGGTCAGTCTTGAAGCAGAGCAGCTGCTAGATGTTCTGCTCACATCTGCAAGCAACTCAAGTATTCACCAGCAAAACAGTCAGTGGAGTATGTTGCAACCTCTAAAAAATGAATTAGTAAAAAGCCTTCTTTTTAGGTACAGCTGAAAACGTCCTCCAGCGAGCACAAAGGAGGGAGGAAGTACCAGGGCCGGGTACAGGAAGGATCCTGTCAGTACAGAGAAGATAAATAAGAAGCAGGCAATCCTAACACTGTTACTCTAAAGATCTCATCTCTTTCCCAGCAGCAGAAATTGTATTTTTAAAATGTGTTCATGGTGGAGATGTACAACAGTGCCTTTTTCAGACTGAACACTTTTACTATGAACAACACTGCATATAGACACTCAGAATACAGTAGAACTATTGGATAGTGTTGGATAGTTGGATAGGGGTAGTTGCTATAAGTTGAGTCAAGTTTCTCTATAATGAACCATTTCACAATAAAGCACTCAAAGAAATGACTGTTTACATCTCAACAACACCCTATCCAGACATTTTGAAAGATGACGTCAGCGTAAATGTGTGCTGGAGGTTTTTGCTTCATAATGGGTTGGGGGAGTTGGAGAAGTGGAGGGAAAGCATATAATTACTGGTTCATAATAAGTGTTTTCCCTCCAACTTGATGCATGCTGATATATAAAAATCATACAACATTTTAGAGGCATATGCTGTCACGCTGTCAAAAAAAAGGTATATATCTTTTTGCCATTTTTCACTGTTTAACATAATTTGAATCTGGCTGTCATAAATTCATGAAAAGATCAATAGAAATGCTCCAAATGACCTGGAATAAAATCTTTTTACATGGGCGTTCATTGAAAGTTAAGGTTTCTTCTTTCTCCTGTAAATTGTTATTTTGGAGATACTGTCAAACAATTGGTCATTTTTGACAGTGATGATACTAGTGCAATGTTTTTTTAAATGCTCATAATTTAATTAAAAAAGGTAAACTGTCATATTTTATTTTCATTACACGTGAAGTGACTTTTTTGTGTATAGCTTATAAAGATCATTAATCTAGTATCTCAAATTATTCAAATATTTCTTAAGATCCAGTAGAAAATTATGTATAATACAGAACTGTCCAGCCACTGACAAGTGAGTTCATTTATACACTAAATACTTGGCTGGGACTGTGATGTATCCCTCTGCTGGCCTGAGTTGGGAGCTCATGCCACACTATGCATGAGCAAAGCTCCGCCTTTCATCTCTCCCCTCTCTCCTCCTCGTAAGCATCTCAGTTTTGGGTGTTCGTTGTGACGTGTTACCCTGCTTACTCTGAAATGGTTGCGGCTCCATGTTTGTTCTGGTTTTGACCCTCTGATTTGTATGGATCATGGATTTGCCTGTTCCCTAAACTCCCCTGTTTCCTAAACTCTGCCTGTCCTGATAATAAGAGTATTGCTTTAGCTGTAATGAAGCCTCTCTGCACATACAGCCTGCCTCAACCCATACATTACAGGTGCTCCTTTACTACAGTTTACTAAATCAGCGCAGCATGGCATGGAGGCAATCAGCTTAGATTCTTTATGGGGTTCAGGTCTCGTGAGTAGTCCTACTGGAAAAAAGGAAAGTGGCATCTCCATAAAGCTCGTCAACAGATGGAAGCATTAAGAGTCTGGTCCTTTTCCTCCTCAGCCCAAGCAAGTCGCTTCTGGCGCTGCCTCTGGTTCAGGAGTGGCTTGCTATTAGGAATGCGGCAGTGGTAGCCCATTTCCTGGAGACGTCTGTGTGTGGTGGCTATTGATACACTGCCGCCAGCCTCAGTCCAAGTTCTTTAATCAACTTTTCTTGACAAGCCTCTCACAACTGAGGTCATCCCTGTTGCTCGTGCACCCTTTCCTACCACGTTTCCCTCTTCCAGACAACAGTCCATTAATACTGAATACTTGGCACAACACATGGGTAACTGTCAACTCAAGTATTTCTACTGTTTGAATAGTAAATTACTCAAACTTGAAGTCTTCTAATGTGTATATGTATATATAATGTTATAATAATGTGAGATACTGGATTTTTGATTTTCATGAGGGATAAATAAAAGAAAAAAGGATTGAAATACATCACTTTAGGTGTAAATATATAAATATAAAACATTTGTATTTATATTGTGGTCTTTTTACGTTTTTTACATTTTCTGAGTAGCACTAGTATGATGAATGGCTAAATGAGCATTATATGAACAAGCACCTGTAACTTTTAGAGTTTTTTCTCATAGTTCAAGTTTTACTGGAAGTCTCTTCCCAGATAGATCTCCTTTATATCCCTCTATTGACTCCACTTACTTCAGACAACTGACGAAACGATCGCAGCTCAGGAGCAGCCAACAAAGGAGAAATTATCAGCGAGGAAGTGGGAAAACAAATCGTTTTCGCTCTCCGGGGAGGCCTGTGTCTTTGACCGGTCTCAGATACTGACTTCACAAACACACTGGGGACAGTTTCCAATCCATATGTCCTCTGCATTTCAATGCGTTCATGGTAGATGAACTCATGAGGCTATTTCTAATAATACCCAATACCTAAGTGTCATTCTGTTTGTTCATGTTTGCTTTGAGTAGAGCTCTCTATCGATCTCTCCATCTCGCTCTCTCCACCAAGCGTTTCACGATCTGTCCTTCCAAATGACTAGGCTGGGATGGCTCGTTGGCCCCAGCCGGGAAGGCGCACTTTGAAAAGATCAGTGAATGCAGGAACAAAAGAGCTGCGGCGAGAGTCAGTGGTCAACAGAGGCCCGAGGCAACATGATTGTCAGTCAGCAGCAGCGTGCAGCAGACCTCTCTCTCTCTCTCTCGCTTTCTGTCTGCCTACTCATGACATATGCACACAGACAAACGAGCCGACACACAGCGCTTATGATAAACAGCAGTATATTCATCTTATGTTTATAGGATACATAGGTCAAGTGAATAAGTGCCAAACTGTACATATAAGCAAATTCTGAGTGTGTGTGTGTGGGTGTGGATGAGAGACAGAGAGAGAAAGAAAAAGTGAGAATGTGAGTGTTTGGTACATTCTTCTACTGGTGGACAGACTTCTGCGTCATCTAGGAACTCTTGCATCTCCTCGGCTGGTACGTCACTTCAAAGTTCAAGAGAATACTTTAATAAAAGCAGAAAAACTCCCAATGCCCAATGTAATCCTCCCGCGAACCAGAAGCCATCTCTGCTTCTCTAAAATTCCTTTCATTTAGGATTTCTCCCCGCCCCCCCGACAGTCCTCAAAGGCCGTTGCTGCCCTTGAACAGCGCTTTAGCGGTTTTTGAAATAAGTTTTCAATGTACAGTATTAAAAAAAATTACAGTTACAGGATTTCAGAGACTACGTTCCTCAGATATGGTAAAATATCCAGGAACGGAAAGAAGCAGGAATTGAAATGGCATATACGGGGGCTCTGGGAGTTGTAGTTTTTTGTGTTGGTTGTTTTTTTTTGTTTGTTTTTTTAACACCTTAGGCAGCTCTTCTAGGCATCATACTTCTTCCCCGCTCTGTGGATCTGCTGGTACAGGGTCATGGAGAACGCCATGCCGAGAAGCTGCAGGACATGGAAAATGACATCAGAGCAGAGATTAGACATAACATTTAAAGGAGAATTACACCTATTCTTGACGTGAAACTCACCATGTTAGTCAGAATTAATGATGACTGTGATAGAAACTGTAAGCCTGAAGAGCCTCTTAATGCCTCTAAAAGCTACATCACAGAAAGCTACTGTCATTGAAATGGTTTTGAGTAAGCTGGCTTTGAGTAAGGAATTGGTTTTATCATGGTTTTAAGATAATTGTGGCCTAAAACATTACATGCAGGGCTCTGGATTGTTACTACTTTACTATTTTTGTAAATTATAACTCGAATTTTATGTTTGTGTTGTAAAGCTTGCGACCCAGGGTCTCTATCACTAGCACGTTAAAGCACTCATAACCACTGAAGTTAAGAGAAATTCAGAAAATTAATTCATCATTCAGCAAATCAAAATGTATCATCTTGATAAGCTACAGCAGCTAACATAGCAAAGTTATAGTAATAGTAATTGTAGTTAAAAACATGCCTAAACCATCACACACTCCTTACATCACCACAAGTCACCTCAAGCAGACCTGTGTATGCCATATTGTTATGTATATAAAAAATAGACAAAAGCATGTTGCACATCTAAAAACAGTGGTAGCAGTCATTTCAGAGCCTGACTAGTCTGTACTGTTGTGTGTCCGAGATCATTCAACTTACTCAAGGTAAATACAGTCTGCAGACAGCTATTTGTTGGAGGATAAGCTTCCATTACCTGTTGGCTACATTAGCCTTACAATTCCAGAACAAACCTGAAACTGAATTTTGGCTAAAATATCACTGTCACTTTAAGTTGTTGGATGATGATTTGTAATTAAACAGATCAATGCATAATGTCAGTGTCAATTAATTACATATGAATCATCGCAGCCACACAAAAACCTTGAACAGTAAATGGCAAGTTTACAGTAGAAATCAACCTTTTAATGGAAGTCAGTGTAACAACCCATTTTGGATTATTTCTATTGGTCCATTCATCATAAAATTCACAAACAGATTCACATGATCACAAAAAGAGAAAAACAACAAAAATGGAGAAACAAGGTTTTTGCGTGACAGTGATAATATGTCGCAAGCACATTTCCATGTGTGTAGCAGGGTGAGTCTGGTTTGTGTGTGTGTGTTGTTCCAAATACCTGTATGACCAGGACACACATAGCAATAGTGCCCAACAGGTGCTTGTTATCATCCAGCCAGTCCACAACTTTCTCGTAGCACCCCTAGTGGTCAAAGCACAAGGTCACAATAAGGCCTATATATATAGCAATATATTCAGAGGATTTGTCTCCTTTACCTTATATAAGACTAGTAATAAAAGGTGACTGATTTGTGACGTTCACCACATGTCCAAAAATATGGGGTTATAAAAAAGTATTGGGACACCTGCTCATTCATTGTTTCTTCTGAAATCAAGGGTATTAGAAAGAGTTCTGCTTTTGTTGGAGTAACTGTCTCGATTGTCCAGGCAAGAAGGCGTTCTACTACATTCTGGAGCATTGCTGTGATGATTTGTTGACTGCATTCAGTGACAAGAGTGTTAGTAAGGTCAGGATGCTGGATGATCACCACTCCACCTCATCCCTAACTCCCCAGCTCATCCAAAATACATTGGATGGAGCTCTGTCATTCCAGAGAACACAGTTCGCCTGCGCCACAGCTCAATACTGGGGGGCTTTATACCCCTCTAAACCACACCTGGCATTAGGCATGGTGCCAAAAGGATCATGTTTATGTGCTCCAGAGATTAATATTTTATTGGCAGTACTTCTCTACAGGGACAAGACAAGCTGTGTATGTGTGCAATAGGTGCAACCAAAAGTATCTGAATGCATTCATTAAAAGTGGTGTCCACAAACATCTGGACATACAGTCTACCTGAAGCTAATTTTTCTCCCACGTCCTATAAATTTTCCTATGACCAACGTTCCACATCCCACCACTACACGTCTGGTCCCTTTAACTCAGTCACTCCTCCCACTCCTAGATCGATTTATCAAAGAGGGGTCTAGCTTTCTAGCTCAAAGTGGAAGCTGTCTGAGCTCCAGCCTAAGTTCTCAGAGTTCCCTCCCCCATACAGTCATACTTTCTCCACCCACACCAGAAGGGCATGAGGGCACGGACTGAACTCACAAACAGATAAACAGTCAAATCAGTTATTTTTTCTTTGCTCAGCTTGCAGATCTACTTGAAAATGTGTAAGTAGCACAATGTGGTGAACTAGGCAGGTATAAATCACAGAGTTTCTTTGGTTTCACTGGTTTTCGTAGCTTCAGTGTAGACACCGGGAAAAAGGCGGAGCTTCCATTCTCTAGATTCCATGCTTCTTCTGGGACAAGCATCTGGGACATACTGACGGCTGTGAGAACACTCAGACGTTTTACCACTGCAAGGCGTAGTGTGTGTAAAACAGGGCTGAAATTCTAGCACAGACTAGAATGCAACGTCTGTATCGGGTTTTATCCATTTTATTTGAGCTTTTTTTTAGATTTTTAATGCTTTAAAACATTTTAAGGCTTTAAAACTGACAAAGATGGGCGTGTGGATGTCTGTACCGATGTCAATAATTGGCTTTTGCTCGCACATCTAGTGTGAAGACTTCCTGTAAGAGTACAGGCTATTAATTCCGTAGGATTACTGACTCCGTACTGATACCCTCAATTTCAAAAGAAACTGTGGATGAGCACCTTTGACCTTTGGTCATTTAGTGTGTATTTAAACGCATTTATTTGCAATATCTAAATGTTGCCATCTAGATCACAATGGCCTTGAGATATAAAAATACACTTGAGGACAGCATCTAAAAATCCATGTTATTAAAGGTAAAGAGTTCATAAAAGGGCAGAAAATGCCCCTTTCTCGCTCCAGCATTAAAGGATTAGGTCAGCCTTGTAGCACAGCAGACACTGCTCAGATTTTCTGCTTCTGTTCAGCTAGTAACTCACCCGGGACCAGAAAACATTAGTGGCATTGCGCCCACACTCCTTATAATGCTCCTGACAGCATCGGTCTGGCACTGTCTTATCTGGCAGGGCATCATGCCAGTCTGTGTGCCCAGTCACGCCGCAGCACTGCCACTGAGAGAGAGGGAGAGGGAGGCAGAGAGATATTATTGCTTCATCCAATATTTATAGGAACATTTCTTAACAGCAGTAACAGGTTTGCAATGGCTGCAATCTCTGTAAGGTTTTTGCAGGTGGAATGTTTGTGCTTGCTGAAATAAAGGAGACGGGGGGAAGAAGAGTGGTCAGGAGGCTAAGAAGCCTATATAAGATGGTAGACGGCTCTGCAGAAGGTATTTGGAGATCTTTATACAGGATCAATATCAACAGCAGTGTAATGCAGTTATATTGCTTAATCAATAGTATTAAAATGTCTAATGTCTGAGACCCTTACCCACGTCTGATGCAGTAATATAATATAATCTAGTTTAAATTTACACTGGCTTGCTCTTACACAGACACACAGGTTAGACACACACACACAGTACTGTGCAAAAGTCATCTGAGATGATAGAATTTTAGAATTACTACAAAAACAATGAAGGTTTCTGCAATGGTGATGCCTGTCTACTAAAGATTCTCTTGGATGCATGTAAAAAAGCAGTCACCAAGAGCCATGGACCTATGTATAGGAGTTGTCAACTATGGAACAACATCCATTGAAAAGATGACTTGTACAAGATCGCTCTCCACAGAGCGATAAAGGAGAAGCTGGAGGAAATAGCACTGCTATATTCGGAACATGGACACAGATTAGAGTAAGTCCCATCTTTTCTCTTCTATTATTTATTTCTGATTATTTATTATATCTGTTAAAGGAACTATTCCCGTCTACTTGTCCATAGCAAAATCTCATGTTTTTGTCATAATTTTGTATAAACTTCTAATCAACGCTGTTGCGCAAAAAACCTTTCTGGTGCGTGGTGGAAGGAAGACAGGAGTCACCGTTACACCTGCCATTCCGGGCTGGGAGCCCGAAGATGCTTTCAGCCCCTTTTAAAGAAAAGCTCTCCAGAAGACGGGAGAAAGGATGCTAGCCTCCCAGCAATACAGTGAAAGCCAGCAGAGGGGATGCTAGCTTCACAGCTATGCAGGGAAAGACGGTAGAGAGGGCGATAGCCTACCGGCTAAGTAGTAAAAGCCAGTCGAGGGGACGCTAGCTTCATGGCTAAGCACGGAAAGCCAATAGAGAGGATGCTAGCCTTCTGGCCACATAGCGAGAGCCAACCCCGGAGCCTCGGGTTTAGAGAAATAGTCGCATCACTGTTTGTGGGTGTCTCTGAGCTTTGCACGGCCCCCCAGTCATGTGACTCATGCCTCTCCTGTAAAGTTACCAATGGGGAGCGAGGTTTTTAAGTAACACTGGCAATATACTTCAATATTAACAAGCAACACCACAATCAAATCTGCAATAAACCAATTTCATGGAAAAGTGTATTTTTTAACCTAAAATAGTTTGACTTAGTATGCAAACATTTTTACTTAACAACACGTGTGCACAAGGCACAGGACAGCCAATCGGAACAGAGGACACTGACACATATCAGTAATAAACGTTCATGAACAGAAACAACCTAATTCAATTTAAAATGATAAAAGAGACTGGAACATTTATTCCAGTACACAAATACATAAATCATCATTTGCTATTTTGGATCATGTCTTCATCTTAAAATAATCTGGGAGGAGCTCTGTGGAGTTTTGGGCTGGAGTTTGGGTGGCTTCTGCTTTGTGGTATGAAGCCAGTACTCCCTATGATGAGTGGAGCTAGGAATGACAGAGGACAGGGTTAAAAGGGAGATGACAAGGTTATGGAGCTTTGCGCAGAGTTGTCTTAGACACATGAAAGGTAAAGATGGAATTTATAGGATGTTAGATTAGTTAAATTAGATGAATGTAATCAAATCAAATATGACAAATTGTTGCAAGGCGACGAAAGAAAACATTTAGAAAAGCTAAGTGTCCCCAAACTTTTGACAGGCACGCAATAGAACAAATTGGCTCGTAACTATACACACACACACACACACACACACACACACACACCTCTGCCTGTATGATGTTCCATGCATTGCGGAGGCCGATGTTGTTGTCAGTGTTGTACAGTTGCAGACCCTCCTTCAGATCCCGCTTTGCATTGTCACTCACCTGCAACAGAGCACACAATTACCACCGTCTGAAAAAGCCTTTACAGTAACGCTGTTTATGTCTGTCTCTCCGTCATTGTGGCTGAGTGTGCTGCTTGGCATGCGTGTGTTTTGCTTTACCTTGTCTGTATACAGAAAGAACAAGATGAGGAGAATCAACTCTGCCAGCAGAATTATCAAGAGGACAATGAAGAACTGCAGGGAATAAAGAGAGAGGAGGGAGAGTGGGAGAGAGAAGTTGAGGGAGTTATACAATGAAGTCTACTCGCAATACTGGGATTATGTAAATTGCTATATCTATGCCATGTATGTTCAAAGCACACTGTATGACTTTTTCATGTCCACTAAGTAGCCTAGAGGGCTACGTGGGACACCACTTACGCTCAGTAACAGGCACTTGTTCTCCTTTATGGCACCCATGCAGCCCAGGAATCCTGTGACCATGACGATGGAGCCCAGAGTGATGACCAGGTTGGCGGCAGAGAGGGAGGGGAAAGAGGGCGAGAAAGTGGCGAAACTGCCCTGAGACACGGACAGCCAGATCCCCACGCCCAGCAATCCACAGCCAGACAACTACAGAGAGAGAGAGAGAGACAGAGAGAGAGAGAGAGAGAGAGAGAGAGAGAGAGAGAGAGAGAGAGAGAGAGAGAGAGAGAGAGAGGGGTATTACTATTTATTACTGAAGTGTAATGGTTTAATTTCCAAACACAGCAGGTCAGCTAAAGTTAAAAGCAGTGGAGAGGAGGGGTGAGGGATCATGTAGAGCAGATTATTACAGTATAATGGTGAAATGTTGCACTGAAAAACACCCTACCAATATTCTACCAACCATAGCAATCTGTGCAATGTTACATGCTGTGTGATATTGACTAGGGCTTTTCAATTATGATCAGCAATGATAATGCACAGTTTTAAAGGTGCCCTAGAATAAAAAAAAACTGTATTTGTACTTGGCAGAGTTGAATACGATAGTTGAAGTGACAAACATTGAACCTTTCCTGGGAATGCTACATCAGCAGCAGTTTGATAAGGGGCGGTGGCTGGCTTGTCACGTATCGGAGGAGACAAGTTTTTACCTTCCTAGTATCGGGAGTATTGCTAGTGCTGGGGGGGAGCTATGACTAACATTTTTTTTAAATGTAAAAAAAATAAAACAAAAACAAAACTAAATAACAAGGTGGTAAACAGGCTTGTAAAACTGCATTTTTCACCACACAAGTCACAAAATAGTATTTACACATCAAAGACAACATTTACAACATATTCTTCTGCCGGGCCTCCCTAGTAAAATTTACTAAAATACAGTAAATAATACATCAATCAGCCATAATATTAAAACCTGTGTAAAAAAAATAAAGTGAATAACATTGATTACCTTATTAGGTATATATATCATATGTTATATATATGATATACATTATGATATATAATATGTTATAATATGTTATAAAATGCAGCAAGTGAACAGTCAGTTCCTGAAGTTAATATGTTGGAAGCAGGAAAAATGGACAAGCTTAAAAATCTGACCCACTTTGACAGTGACCCAATTGTGATGGCTAGACGACTGGGTCAGAACATCTCCAAAACACTAGGCAGGTCTTGCAGAATGTTCCTGGGATGCAGTGGTCAGTACCTACCAGAACAACCAGTGAACAGGCAACAGGGTCAAGGGTCAGGGTCAAGGCACATTGATAAGCGTAGGGAGTAAGATCTAGCCCATCAGCTCCGATCCTACAGAAGAGCTACTGTAGCACAAACCGTTGAAAAGGTTAATGCTGGCTAACGTTAATGTTTTGTGGGGTCCATGACCAGACAGGTCAGATCTGTTTCGGGGCACAAGGGGGACCTACACAATATTAGCTAGGTGGTTTTAATGGTATGGCTGATCGGTGAATACTAAAAAATGTTAAATGTACATTTCATTTTAAACTCCCTCGCACCCTCGCAGCTGTTTCTAGTGTTTTTCAAAAGGAATTGTGGGTGACTGAAGGTCTCAAAGGATACACCAGCAGCATGCTTCGATTTCTCAGAAATGAAGGACACATTTTTCAGCTGCTTTTGAAGGATCACAGAAAACAGGACAGCCTTCAATGGCATGACAGCTGAGAAATGCATCCTTGACTCTGAGACACGGCTCTGGTGTTTCTGCATATTTACATTTTTAAAAGCTTCCTGGATTATCTTTTTTCAGTAGAGTAAATTCCACGAACAAAAACTTACATTGTTTCTTTTCTAGAACTTGGTTACGCACCCATCCTGTCAGATAAGGATTACACCAGATTCCAGAGTCTAGTCTAGTCTTACAGAAACTTTGGTCCAGTAACACTCCCACATTCCAGTCTGTGTGTGACCGATTCAACATTGATGAAACACTGGGATGCTTTGACCAGCTAAATCAGCAGACCTCAATCCCAATTCTCAGTATATAGCAGCAGGTGACCTGTTTAAAATAGGCAAACATGGAATCTAGCTGAAATGTGCTCCAAGTTTGTGGAAACTTGAGCTGAACTGGACAATAGCTTGTGTCACCGCTACTTAGGGGTGTACAGTACAGGTGTTACAGTTGGATACAGTTAGAGAACGCACAGTAGCCTAAGATTGATAACCGTAACGTGGAACCACATTTCACAACCTGCAAAGTCATTAGCAAGTTAGGAACATGTCATGCTAAGCTTAGCTCAAGCTGACTGGTGTCTGATTATGGCAAGTGCAAATGATAAACAAGAGCTAGAAGACCTTCCTGCTTCTTTTCAGTCAAGAGGGTTGGGCTTAAGCTTTGAGTGTTTAATTCTAGACTACGTGAAACAAGCGGAATCACTGCATTGGTTTATATATATTTTTAATGCAGTGGTTTATATATATTTATAATTTATTTTGTACTTTTATACCATAACAGATGCTTTTCAGTTTTGTAGTGATTGTCATGGCGTGCTAGGCCAGACGTGAAGGGATGAACACTTGCAGAGATGAAACCAAATGCAAAAGGGTTTATTCAACAAAACAAACACAAAAACCAAGGGAACGAAAAATACATTAGCAGCAAGGGCAAAACCATGAACACAACCGAAACGTGACAACACAAATGACGAACATAACAAACCTGGGGCTGGGAGGAGTTGGGAGCTGAGCGGGAAATAGAGCAGCGTTCAATACATAGACAAGGAGAGCTGGGGAACCAACAGCTAGACCAAACAACAAGGCCGACCTAACCTGGGTCACCTTGCTGGGAGGTGGGTGACTTGAGTATCCAGACCTGAAGCGAGCGAACCTCGCTTGACGTGTGAGTAACCGGGAAAACCTACTCCTGAACGAGGGTGAATCACTTGAGCTGACCTGAAGGCTCCAAAAGGTTTAGTTCTTGGCACTGAATGGCGGTGTTGAGGCTCCTTAAGTACCCCCAGTCCCAGGTGTAACACATGAACCAAATGAACATGAATTGATACACTGAACCAAACACATGAACGTAAAAGAGGCGGAAGTTCTTATTTGGGCCTGTGGGCGGCAACTAGGAATCGCCCCGGGGGAAGGCCCGATACCGAGTGCCTGAAAGTGATTTGTTGCCTTTTGTTTTGTTTCTTCTTAATCAGCCCAACATAAAAAATGCCCTACGTGAGAGTGTGTTCACTGTTTACATTTTACTGCTTAATACACTACAAGCAGTAGCAACTATCTCAGAGGGGAACAATGAAATCTAGACCTCGTTCACACCAGGTCACTCCATGTGACTTGTATCTACATCATATCCTGATGAGATTTTAGCCACTTGCATTTACACTAGGTAGTCAAATGCATCTCCTGATTGCTGTGTGGAACGGAATATGCAAATGTGCTCATTGTGCAGCAATTATTACTGGTGTTTTGGGTGTACTGGGATGGGTTTTGGTTGTGGGATGCGTTTTGGAGAGGCGGATGCGTTTACCTTGCTATAACGTGGCTCTAATGCATCTCGGACCACCTGCTAAAGAGGTTTGAGTGATCGGATTTGTATCTGAAGTGGTAACTCCTCTGCTGCACTCTCTTCACTGGCTTTCAGTAGCTGCGTCCCGCATCAGATTCAAAACCCTGATGTTGGCCTACAAAGACAAGACAAGTACCACCCCCTCCGTACTTGATGGCAATAGTAAAAAACTGGTCAGTACCGAGACCCCCTGGGTGTCCGAACGGCAGAGTCAATCGCTGTCTTCCAACACTGACTGAAGATCCACCTCTTCCAAGAGAACTTGGGGGAAGTGTAGTGTAGTGTATTGTGGTCTCTATACTGACTTATACTGTTTAGTAGTATCTAAGCTTAGAGGTATCTTTGGATTCTAGCCAACAGAAACTGGCCAAGGATAGTAGTAAACAGTGAAGCACTTCTGTAAGTCGCTCTGGATAAGAGTATCTGCTAAGTAAACATAAAGGTGTCCGGTTTAAATGAGTTGCTGGGTGATGGGGAGTTGGGGTGGCTTCTGGTTGTGGCAGAAGGTTGGACCCTGCCCTAATAGGTGGAGCTATGAATGAGATATATGGCTGAGTTAACGAGAGATGACAGAGTGGTGGTAGGTTGAACATGAACGTGTGAACAAGGTAGAGATGGAATTTATAGGACGTCGGATTGGGAGGAGGTGGCCTTCAGGCATGTTCCTATAGCCCTATAAATCAAGTATCAATAGCAACAGCCCTGCTATTCACTTACACAGACGATCAGGCAGAATCCCCTTTTTATCAGCGACGTGGTTATAATGGAGATACAAGAGTAAATTTAGGGTATGTGATTTCTCAAATTACATGCTTATTTGTACACACATTTGTATAGGATGTAAAAAGGATATACGTGTGTGTGTGAGCGAGTGACTTTCAGTTTTTCACAGACTTTCAGAAAAAGGAGAGATACTTGTGTCAGACCTCCCAGCTGCAAGTTATATAAATGCTAATGACAGTTTGCGCCGTTTGGTGGCACATCACTGTTGGTGCGAGTTTGAGCCTGTGTGGGAAACAGAGCAAGTCTATTTATGCGTTTTGCAAAAATCCACGTTTGGAGCTTATACAAGTAATTTCACGCTAATGCAATATAGATGTCCAAAATGCAATAAGACCTGGCCAAGCAAAACAGTTTAGACAAGACTCACAAGAGCACATGACAGATAATAATAAAGAATTTATATTCATTGTTCATACCAGCCATGCAGTCTCTGCAGTATTATCTAGTGAAATCTCCATGCAGTATATATTTGTACAGAGATGACATATCAGTATGGATGAGTATAGACATCAGAGGAAAGAAAGAGTGAATCCAATCCAATTCTGTAACAAATCCAGCCTGAAACAGTGTTTCTTCATATGGAGTAGTTATGTACATATGCTAGCCTTTATTGCTTATCTTTAAGGAAGAGTGTAATTAAACTACAGCTTACTTCAGGCATTGTAACTGCATGGTAGACCTTTTTATGAAATTAAACTGCTTTAACAAAAACTGTGTAAAACCCATCTTCAGTAGATTATATCCACTGGGCGGCAAATTAATTCACTGGGTGGCAGATTAATTCACTGGGTGGCAGATTATGACAGTTGAACACTTAACAAAAGAAAAAAAAAAGATTGAATTTAATGTTCCAGATGTAGGTAGCTATAAGCATTTTGTACAGTTTACTCATAACATGTGTCTATGGCTGTAGTTGAAGGTGCTTTTCCAGATTTCATTTAGCACAGTAAACTTGATTAGTATTACAGTGACCCCTCTATAATACAATACTAGTTCATATTTATTATTACCCTAACTGGTCAACCAACTGATTGACTTGTGTTATTTACTTCATGAATGGATCATTGGGCGATCCAAGAACATAATTTTACCAATAAATGATTTTCCTGTGATTGTATTTTGTAGTATGACTAATAAAGGGTTTAAAGCTTGAGGCAAAAACTTGTGGCATTGTGGTATTATGTTGAAGGGAGTGATCAGAGACCCCACACCCCCACTCATGTATGCCTTAAATGTATATATTTGACATTGACATTTGTCAATGTATTAAATCTTCTTAATCAACTGTTGTCATAATTTGGAAAGGCACAATGTGTAACCCAAAGCTCTTCCTTGCTAAATGGAAACATATGAAATCTTTTTTTTCTCTGTGTTTTCTTTGCAGTTTAGTCATATCAGTTCTCACCCACTACCTAGCTCGCCTTATCATTATGACCCTACAAGCACTAGAAGGAAGAAGGCTAGCATGTGCTTCCTCTGAGACACAGCCAACTAAGCCAGCCAATCACAGCTTTTTAAACTGCCACTTATGCAATGGGAATAATTGGATAGCTGTAAAAGGGTCCACATTTAGAGTCTGGCTCCTCACAAGATTTCTCCTCACTTTTTGGGGTGAGTTTTTTCTCACCACAGTAAGCGGCTTGCTCAAACCGGGGATAAGACGTCAGACTGTTCTTTTTTGTTGTGTTAGGATGAGCACTTGACGGGCCGTAGAGATTTTTGTGGATTCTTTGCACTTTTTTTAGACTCTGCAGAAGAGACACAGTGGAGTCATCAACGGCCACTGAAGCTGAACTCACAGGGGGCTCCTGTGACACCCCATATGTTGACTATTGTTGATGTTGTCAAGTTATCATATATTTGGTCATTAGGATAAAGTTTAGTTATGTTTAGGTGATCATGCAGGAGGTTTTACAGTAATAGTCATTTGACTTGTTTTATATATTCTGCTTCACTCCTGGTTTAATCTTTTATTGAGTGTAAGGCTTACTTTTACTTTTCTTTTACTGTACCACTGTTAATCAGTTTCAATAATTTTATGCCTGCTGTCTTCCAACGCCAACTGAAGACCCTCCGCTTCCACTTAGGCGTAGTGTAGTGTATGTTGTGTTGTGGTCTCCAGGCTGACTTTTGTATTTAGCAGTCTACGCTTAGAGGGATCTTTTGGATTCTATCCAACACAAACTAGCTAAGGGTATTTTCTGAGTCAACAGTGATGCACTTTAATAGGTCGCTCTGGATAAGAGTATCTGCTAAATGCCTTAAGTGTAAATGTAATGTCCATGTTTTGGAGCCTAGATGGTTTCATGAGCAACGTCACCAAAAAGATGGGCACACATCTGGGCAATGGAAGCTGAGATTTATTCCACTGATCCACTGTGTTGATTTCTCTTTTTTAACATCATGAATTTCAAGAATAACAACATGACAACATTGGTGACATTGTCCTGTTTTACCTTTTCAAACTTTGAGTGATTATACAGATGAGTGGATTTATTGATTTGAAGAAATGTCCAAATAAAAGTCTCAACAATGAGAGTGGAATATAGGGTAAACATAAGGAAACCAGATGAGCCAAGTGAATCTCATTTTAGTTATATCAGCAAACTCACTTTACAACAGCTGAATTTTATCCAAGTCCATACGGGACAGCAGATTGGGAAACCAATATGCTGGAATTACCTCCTGTTCTCTTGGTTGCCCTCTCTCATTCAGTCATTTTGAGTCTTTAGTTAGAGTTAAATGCTCTAGAAAACTGGTTCCCCTGTTTCTCAACAATAAACCAACACATAATCTACAACCTTTATTGAGAGATCGGCTGAAACTGCTGTGCTGGTGGATAATAAATAAGGCATGGTTTTATGGTTTTGTTTACACTGAGAGAGACACGGTATGGCAATGCTTAATGTAAAACCTGTTGTTGTATAAATAGCCCATTTAGTCTGCTACAGCGGTAGTAACATTGATTTCTTTAGACAGTGTTTCTCAGTCCAGCTAGAGGCCCACAGCCGTGCAGTTTCAGATAATGCTGCTGCCATATAGGTTCCTGATCCAGCTCTCGAAGGGATAGTTATTGGAATCAGGTGTATCGAGTCAAGGAAAGCTTGAAACTGTCGCAGGAGCGGACAGGGATTTCTGTATTATGCTAGCGATGATGCTTGTCCTGATGCTTGTGTCTAGCATAAGTGTGGCTTTCAAGCGTGTGATTCAATAGTAACAGATTATTATTAAAAAGATTATTAAAAAGATGATTCCATATGTTAAAGCAGTTTAGCCTTGTTAGCTAGCTAGCAATGTTATCTAATATCTGTCTATTTTAATGAGGGCAGAATAAAGGATTGGTTTTTGGATAAAATATAAGACAGCTTAGATTCACAGGGGTTAATCACAATAAGAATGTTTGGGTGTTATGTGTATACAATACAGAGGCCTTACCAGATGGCTAACGGCTCCAACAATACTATACAAAACATTCAGACATTTTTATCGGGAAAAGCACAAGAAGATGTCACAGGTCAATGACGGAATGCTTCACTCCTGTTGCCAGACTGGAGCCACACACATCTTTGCAATGTATTTTGCAAATTCTGAAAGGCTCTGTAGCTCATCAGAAAAATTAGGAATGAGTGATTTGAAAATATCATCTCCGACAGTTTTAACTTTATATATGACCGAACACAGTAGATACATTGGAGCAAGACAAAATGACATTGCAGCAGTGTGTACGCATGTGATTGAGTGTGCCTCAGGCCTGTGACTGTGTCTTTATGACAGAGAAAAGCCACATTTTCAAATACCCAGCACATACTCTCACCCCTCACCCCGAGATGAGACGTTAATCGCATGTAGAGGAGGTGAGAGAGAATGTAAGAGAGAATGTGAGAGAGTGTGAGATTACCACAAAAAACTCATAAAAATGAAAATGAGAGGTAGAAAAAGTGACTTCCTAAATGCTGTGTAAAAATGTAAAGGAGAAGGAAATGAAAAGAAAGTGAGAGTCAGAGAGGAGGAGTTCAGACAGCCTATGTTTGTCCTTGCACACAAAAGAGTGTGTGATATATCAGTGTGTGTTTCTAGCCGGGATGATAAACAGTCTTAACCAAAAATTTAGAATTCAGTCAGCATCCCTGGTGCACAAACATACACAGACACACAAACACACACACAGACAGGCACACACCTTGGGCTAAATATATGATGCAGGGCTTTGGAAAAAGCAGCCTAATGAGCATTTTTTTAAGCTGAATTACTGTTGACTGTGGATCAATGAAGGCTTACCATTAAGTGTGTTTCTCTTTCTTTCTCTCTCTTTCTCTCTCTCTCACACACATGCACATGCTACTTTCCCATGTGTATGTATGAAACAGTCAGTGCATGTGGAAAATAACTGGTGATGGATCATGTAGGGCAGGTGATTATAGTTATATTAGAGATAAGTTGAGCAGAGAGAAGATTGAAAGAGAGAAGAGACGAGAAGTTAAGAGGAGAGGAGAGACAAGGAAAGAGGAAAGAAGAGATAATGAGAGGATAGAAGAGATGAGAAGAAAGAAAAGGATAGGAGAAGAAAGAAAAGGATAGGAGAGGATAGAAGAGATGAGAAGAGAACAGAAGATAGGAGAGGAGAAGAGAGGAGAAGAGAAGAGAGGAGAAGAGAGGAGAGGAGATGAGATGAGAAGAGAGGAGAGGAGAAGAGAGGAGAGGAGAAGAGAGGAGAAGAGAGGAGAGGAGAAGAGAGGTGAAGAGAAGAGAGGAGGAGGAAGAGAGGAGAGCAGAGGAGAAGAGAAGAGAGGAGAAGAGAGGAGATGAGAAGAGAACAGAAGATAGGAGAGGAGAAGAGAGGAGAAGAGAAAAGAGGAGAATAGAGGAGGAGGAAGAGAGGAGAAGAGAAGAGAGGAGAAGAGAGGAGAGGAGATGAGATGAGATGAGAAGAGAGGAGAGGAGAAGAGAGGAGAGGAGAGGAGAGGAGAAGAGAGGAGAGGAGAGGAGAGGAGAAGAGAAGAGAGGAAAAGAAAGGAGAGGAGAAGAGAGGAGAAGAGAAGAGAGGAGGAGGAAGAGAGGAGAGCAGAGGAGAAGAGAAGAGAGGAGAAGAGAGGAGATGAGAAGAGAACAGAAGATAGGAGAGGAGAAGAGAGGAGAAGAGAAAAGAGGAGAATAGAGGAGGAGGAAGAGAGGAGAAGAGAAGAGAGGAGAAGAGAGGAGAGGAGATGAGATGAGAAGAGAGGAGAGGAGAGGAGAAGAGAGGAGAGGAGAGGAGAAGAGAGGAGAGGAGAGGAGAAGAGAAGAGAGGAGAGGAAAAGAAAGGAGAGGAGAAGAGAGGAGAAGAGAAGAGAGGAGGAGGAAGAGAGGAGAGCAGAGGAGAAGAGAAGAGAGGAGAAGAGAGGAGATGAGAAGAGAACAGAAGATAGGAGAGGAGAAGAGAGGAGAAGAGAAGAGAGGAGAATAGAGGAGGAGGAAGAGAGGAGAAGAGAAGAGAGGAGAAGAGAGGAGAGGAGATGAGATGAGAAGAGAGGAGAAGAGAGGAGAAGAGAGGAGAGGAGAGGAGAGGAGAGGAGAGGAGAGGAGAAGAGAGGAGAGGAGAGGAGAAGAGAAGAGAAGAGAGGAGAGGAGAGGAGAAGAGAAGAGAAGAGAGGAGAGGAGAAGAGAGGAGATAAGAGGGGATAAGAGAAGAGAGGTGAAGAGAAGAGAGGAGAAGAGAGGTGAAAAGAAGAGAGGAGAAGAGAGCAGAGGAGAAGAGAAGAGAGGAGAAGAGAGGAGAGGAGATGAGAAGAGAGGAGAAGAGAGGAGAGTAGAAGAGAGGAGATGAGAAGAGAGGAGAAGAGAAGAGAAGAGAGGAGAAGAGAAGAGAGGAGAAGAGAAGAGAAGAGAGGAGAAGAGAGGTGAAGAGAAGAGAGGAGAAGAGAAGAGAGGAAAAGAGAGGAGAAGAGAAGAAAAGAGAGGAGAGGAGAAGAGAAGAGAGGATAAGAGAAGAAAAGAGAGGAGAGGAGAAGAGAAGAGAGGAGAAGAGATGAGATGAGAGGAGAAGAAAGGAGACGAGAAGAGAGGAGAAGAGAAGAGAGGAGAAGAGAGGTGAAAAGAAGAGAGGAGAAGAGAGCAGAGGAGAAGAGAAGAGAGGAGAAGAGAGGAGAGGAGAAGAAAGGAGACGAGAGCAGTGAACTCTAAGTGAGCTTTAGGTCTGCAGATGAATAAATAATGAAAAGGGTAAAAGGCAATACATAGACAGAGTGCTGATTCTGCAGTCTACAGCAATGACATGCATCACATACACACACACACATTTTCAAAGAAGATAACAGCTCTAGATCACCACTGTGTCTGTGTGTGTGTGTGTGTGTGTGTGTGTGTGTGTGTGCATATTCTCAGCGTCCGGTCGGCAAGTGTGGAGAGCTGCTTTATGACTCATGTATTAAAGATGAAGCAGAGAGCCATCAGGCTCACTAATGTCAAACACATGAAATATGAATTCTCAGTGATGCGGTGCCCACACACACACACACACACACTTGTTACATATGGGCAAGTGTTAACCTAATGTCAGCGTAATGACATTTCTGTAATCTTAAACCTAAACAGAAATCAACCCACCATTTTTATCTTAAGTCTAACTCGATCAGCCATAACATTAGCACCACAGGTGGCAGGTGAAGTGAAAAACACTGATCGTCCTCATCTACAGCGGCATCAGGCATCACAGTCAGTTCTTGAAGGTGATGTGTTAAAAGCAGGAAAGGCAAGCACAAAGATCTGAGCCATATTGACAAGGACAAAATTGTGATGACTAGACAACCGGGTCATGTAGAAGCATCTCCAAAACGTCAGGGGTGTTTCCGGTATGCAGTGGTCAGTAAGTGTAAAGTGGTTCACCTAGAAAGGAACCACCTAAATTATGCCATCAGTGGAGGGCCCACCTCACAATGTACAGAACTTAAAGGATGTTCTACTAACACAAGGAACCTTCAGAAGTCTTGTGGAGTCCATGCCATGAATGGTCAGATCTGTTGTGGCTGCACAACGGGGACCTACTCAATATTAGGCAGGTGGTGTTCATGTTATGGCTGATCAGTGTATGCTTGAAGAACCTGTTGGAGGTTTAAAAAAGCACATAGTTAGAGAAGTAATACCGTTCCCATTCATAGATCTTACAAAAACGGCTCTTTATGGATGCATGCATCCTTCGAAGTGTTGATGTGGTATAGAATGTGCTAGGACAAAAATCAACTTCTCAACAGAGCTGAATGCTTAAGTGTTTAAAAAAAGGCCTGGACTTCCAGTGTCCAGAGTCTAGTGTTTGTTAGCAACATTAGCCAAGCATCTTACACAGGAAACTAAAGAAGCAAATTTCAGATAGCAAACATGTCTTGGTTAATGAACTGCATCTGGGTTAAGTGATAAATCCGGTGTAAAGACTTATAAAATATAATAAAATGCATGCACTCATGCCACGTTCCCGCTGGAACACGCCCCCTTTCATCAGACCGAAAACCAAACGCCACACAAATCACACTCGCTTATAGGCACATTTAGTAGACTGGTTCATCCAGGTTCGCTGGCTTACTCCCTTACTTGAACTTAGCATGTTGCTAAATTCCCAACTACAGTGGGCTTGGTCCCCCCCCCCCTGTTTTCAGGGCGTGACCTGTGTTTCTGTGAATTGTGGCAATCCATTAGTCTTTCAGCAGTCTGTAAAAGAAGAGCTCAGAATTCCTGCTAAAGTTAATCGCACAACAGCTCTTTCAGCATAGCCTCAATAACAAGCGTGCAGAGGTGGGGCTTAGTTAGGAGCAGGGGAGGGAAGAAAGGAGCCAATCAGAAGCTCTTCGTACATCGCTGCGGAGACTAGTGGAAGCGCCAGCATTCAGAAAGTCACTGCCCACTGCTATGAAACAGAGGGAGAAATGCCCTACTCTTGCATCATCAATTGAGGAGGAGTTACAGAAGCAGCAGAGCTGAATATGCAACCTCTAGAGGGCACTCTAGCCAAGTTTGGATAATCAGAATTTTAATTTCTTGGACAAATCTTGGACAAATCTTTAATTTTGTTGGACAAATCACTACAAAGTATGTATGTAAAAATTTATGCAGATAGAAGGAAAAATAGAGGTAGCCAATCAGAATCAGAGTTAATGTACATATGTCAGTCTTGAAGGTACAGTACCAAACACAGCTTGTCATATTCTGAGAGATGGAAAACGAGGTTGGAAAATGGTGATGTAAAAATTTCTTTTTTCTTCCATATTTCTGTTGATATTCAATCTCCGTAAGTCTACACACGGATACCTCCACACACACACACACACACATTTCTAACAGTGCATTAAAGAATGAGGCTGAAAGGGACAAATCAAGTCTTGGAGTCCTGCAGGCAGAGGCTCCGAGTTAAACTAGGTCACTGACACAGTGCAAGCAAAGCATGACAGGTCCACTGCAAACGTCAGCGAAACGACACTCTGACTTAATGAATCCTGTTTGTAGGATGATCTGATGCACTTTCTGTCTGTGTTTGTGTGTGTGTGTGTGTGTGTGTGTGTATATATATATATATATATATATGTGTGTGTGTGCGAAGAAAAGCATCTCTGAAGCTGCTATTACTAAACCGACCAAACAGACCACTGTAACACTGTGGGAGCTACGCCGCTGAACTAGACTTTCTTATTTAGCTCCTATGCACATCTGTGTGTGAGAACATTCTGTGACATTTCGGAGAGGAATCCGGAGATCAGGAGGGAATTTCGGCTACAGAGGTTTTCCGCCTGTGATTTCTGTAAATAAACACATTCCGTCAGGAGGAGGAATAAACCAGCGCAGATCAAACAGACAGTTTCTCACTCAAGCCGAACTGAAATTCGCCCTTTAATCTCACACCCAGACACTTCCTGCCTCACACACTCTTCCCTAATCTAACCCTAATCTTAAACCCAAATCTCCTTATAGGAGACCTTACTGGCATTTAGGAGTGAGAAAATATTCACTCTTATAGGGTTCTTTAGCAAAGATAGCGGTTCCACATAGAAGTTAAAGAACCACATGGATGCTTAAATGGTTCTCTGCCTGAATAAATGCTTCTTCACTTTGGTGGAAAAGCTTTTTGTAGACAGTGCTTTATAGAACCTTGTAAAATGGTTATGTACAGCACCTAGAAGGGTTCAATTGGGGAAGGAATCCATTTTTTTTAGTACTACACAGAACTGCGGTGTAGATAGCGGCATATGATCTTGATCTCCAACTCTATGCCGGTTTCCTGACATTTTGGCTACGTTCCCACAGCATATTACCGAAGCTTTATTATCAAAGACCTTACTGGAGATCTATAGTAATGGTAGTGGTACTACATAAAACCAGGACAAAACCAAGGTTCCAACTGAATTCTTAAATGATTAAATGCTTCTTCACTTTGGTGGAAAAGCTTTTTGTAGACGGTGCTTTATAGAACCTTGTAAAATGTAAAAGGGTTCAAAGTAGCCGTTTTCAGCACTACACAGAACTATGTGTAATGTAGATCAGCGTATGGTCTTGAAAAAATCAGATTTTTGGCTTTGTTTGTTCACACTGTCTTGTTCTTAATGTGGCCTGTATCTGATTTTGGTGTGAAAAGATCACACAGCTGCTAAACACACACAGCTGTCCTCTGTTGTGATGCGAAAATGAGCCGAGCCAACCTCTAATGTTACTTTTATACTTGCTGAAGGATAAACTGCACAGACTGAAAGGACTGCGCTCAATACAGCTCACAGAGCCCCCATTTGTTTTGTATACCTGCCGTGGAGAAGAATGCTGACAAAGGCACACAGACTCAGAGAGAAGACCTACAGAGACCTGATCTGGATGAAGACGCTGCTTTGACTTCTTTTCTTCTCTCTTTTCCTTCTTGAAGTAACCCAGATTCTGAAGAGCAGAGTAATGACTCTGTTTACACTACACAAGACAACACAACCGTATTCAGCATCAGTGTCGGACACAGATGGAATGTGGCCTCTGCCTTTAACCCATCTGTGCAGTGAACAAACACACACACACAGTGGCAGTGAGCACACAGGCTCGGAGCGGTGGGCAGCCGTTGCTGCAGCACCCGGGGAGCAGAGAGGGTAAAGGGCCTCGGTATCGGGCCCGAGATTCAAACCCGCAACTCTGTCATCAATAGCCCGGAGCACTAACCGCTGAGCCAGCACTGCCACGACCACCACCCGCGCTGTCTCGCTCATCCCGCTAAAACCAAACCCCCACAACCTATTGCAGATTATATCAGATTTCAGTGTCACACATAAAAGTGGCCAAATCGGAATGATAGATGTGACATTCACTGTGTTTTTGTTGCTCACACTCCTGTGTGTCACATGTGAACACATACATCAGATTTGGGTAGTTCTCTAACAGGTGTCAAGACACATTTCTGATTCTTTACTTATTTTCAGTACATAATTATAATCTTTTATACTTTTTCCAAACCTCGAAACCTACCAAACTACTGCTAAATTACTGACAGAAATGTTTGACAACAAAGGGGTTCTTAATTTCAGCAAAGACAACAAATCCACTGCAAGGCAACGTTAAAATAATTTAAACTTAACAAAAACAAAAATACAACATAAATTAAATTAATTGATTAGATTAGATTAGATTAATCTAGTCACATACATACATGGTGTCCAGAGCAGTAACTGGTACCGTCAGAAAGCTCAAATAGGAAACGTTATGGCGGAAATGTTAAATTTGTGCTTCTACATAGTTTTTAATGTGAAGTTAGCAGTAAGCTAACAGTGCTGTATGTTCACCTTGCCACACTGGCTTTAATAGTACCCACTGTCAGGTACTCGGTATTGCGCCGCCCCACGGACTGCAAGTCTTTTTAAAATAATATTCATATCTTACACTTTGTGTGCTGCAGTTTTGCAGAAACTTCTTCAGTAAAACATTGAAATTTAAGCCTCTCACTAACTATTACATTTCAGTCCAGACTGCTTTTCTAAAACAAACATAAAACAAATCAGACTTACGGTTAATTAATGCTTTCTGTCCATACTTTTTTTGCATTTATTACTTTTTTGTTCGTTATTTGTGAGAGTTCTCTGAACTGCCCTCTAGTGGTCTAGCGGATGTAGCTTAACATCTATACCAGTGTAAAGGACATATGTAAGGATGTAGGCAGTGACTATTACATGTCTTTAAACTGGCATATTCTTTTTGGTACATAGGGAGTATAAATGATCCTTTAACAACACACAGTAAAAAAAACACTGTGCATTCTTCTACATTCTTCTGCCTATTTTGCATTTGTTTCCAGCAATACATTCTGAAAAGATTGGGGCAGGGGCATG
Source organism: Salminus brasiliensis (assembly GCF_030463535.1). Lineage (NCBI taxonomy): Eukaryota > Metazoa > Chordata > Actinopteri > Characiformes > Bryconidae > Salminus > Salminus brasiliensis. The sequence continues at coordinate 47,114,491 of NC_132879.1, forward strand.
TTTACCACTGTGTTGCATCACCTCTTCTTTCAGCAACACTCTGTAAGCATTTGGGAACTGAGGAGATCAACTGCTGTAACTTAAAAGTGAAATGTTTTCCCATTGTTACTTGATACACACAGCTGCTCAACAGGTTGAGGTCTCCTTTTTTATATTTTACATTTCACCATGTGCCAATGGTCTGTCTGGACTACAGGCAGGCTAGTTTAGCACTCAGACTATTTTCCCTTTTACTATGAAGCCATGCTGTTGTGATACGTGCAGAACATGAACAGGTTTGATATTGTCTTTTCCAAATAAGAAAGGTCCTCACTGAAAACGATTTTGTCTGGATGGCAGCATATGTTGCTTCAAACCCTGTATATATTGTTCATTGCTGACAGTGCCTGTGTATTACAGCCACCAAATGCCCTGTGCATTCCATGCACCTTATACCATCACAGATACTGCCTTTCAAACTGTGATTGCAAACAGCTGATACCAAGCTGGCCGATCAATCTCCTCTTTATCCCAAAGAAGACAGCATGGTTCAACCGTGCGTTACAGCCACCAATGCCATGTGCATTCAGTGCACCCTACTGTCATTATGAGCCCGAGCCCGATTTAAACCCGACATTTTTTCAGTAAGTAGAAAGTTAACACTGATCTTTTTAACTACAATTCTGAGTTGTTTGAATGCCCGAAATCTGAACAGTGCAACATGGAAGAAGCATAGTCCTTTTATTAAAACTGTAAAGAATGGAACTCCTAATTATTAAAACACACCTAAACATCGTCAAAATAGGCTAAAAACGATGTGTGGTTGACTTTACTCTAATGTAATTTAACAAGGTCTAAGAATATAAAATACTTTCTGAACAAACAAAGATTTTTATATGAAGTGTATAGTCCAAGTGCAAAAACGGCAAAATACACTGTCGGGTGGAGGAGCTGTAGTGGCGCACTGCGCAGGCCAGAGTTGGGTGATTATAACATTCTAACTTTGTATTGTTATATATTGTGATCATCATGCCACAGCTTTATATAACATTTTAAAAATAGCATTAAAAACCTAGGCCTACGTCACAGACCATTTTCTTGAACCTGGCCTCAGGCAGACAATCTAAACTCTAAAGACAGCATGTTTGTTAATATGTGGTTTCTTCTTTGCATGGTCGAGTTTTAATCTGTATTTGCGGATGTAGCGCCAAACTATGTTAACAGATAATGGTTATCAAAGGGCTTCATGAGCCCATGCAGTGATTTCTACCACAGAATCATGTTCATTTTTAATGCAGTGTCGCCTGAGGCACCAAAGATCATGGCCATCCAATATTGGTTTTGGCCTTGTGCCTTGTATAGAGAGATTTCTGCAGATTCTCTGAATCTTTTAATGGTATTATGAAGTGTAGATGATGAGAGGTGATGAAATATTTTATGCTGAGAAATGCAATTCTTAAACCATTGCACTATTTCACAGTGTAGTGAACCCCTTTCAGTGTAATATAGGATAGGACAAATCATAATTTATTCTACACATCTCCAAACAGGGTCAATCTATTCAGGTATGGATTACAACAGTTTCTTGGGATCCTGCCCATTTTAGACAACCCATGAAATTTAGGCATATTTCAGTTAGAGTTGACTACAAACAACAAACTAGGTTTGCGATCTGGTGATTTTGGTCAGTCAGTGGGTCCCAGCCATGTGTGTTGAACCAGTTGTTTAGATGAGTAAATGTGAGGCATTCAGCCGCAAGAACACATTTCAACAACTGTTAAGCATGGTGGTGGTAGCCTCATGCTCTGGGGTTGATTTGCTGCCAGTGGAACTGGCACACACTGCACAAAGTGGATGGAATAATGAAGAAGGAGGACTACCTCAGAATTCCTCAGAAGTCATCGCAAACCATCAGCTAGACGGCTGAAACGTGGACACACTTGGGTGTTCCAGCAAGACATTGACCCCAAACACGCAACAAAAAGTGGTTGCGGAATTGACAAAGCAGGCAAACATTTAGCCCTTAAAATTGTCTTTCCTCGACCTCAACCTTATTAAACTTATGTGGACTATGCCTAAAACTCAAGGAGTGTATATGTAGTGTACAGGTAGGTCACTCACCCAGAAGAGCAGGTTGAAGAGGAACATCATGTATTTGACGCAGCACAGGCATCCGCGCGCCATCCTCAGCTTCTCCAGCTCTAGCAGGAAGACAAAGGACAGGTCCAGATAAAACACCAGAAACTTTCCCCGGCGTGATTTGCTCTGAGTCCCTGCTTTCCCATCTGCCTGCACTGCGTCCTCGGCGGCCGGCGGACTGACCGGCTGACTGTGGCCCCCCGAACCTCTCGAGCCGTAGAAGGCTCCCACAGCCAAGCGCTGACCCCGGTGGGCAGCCCGAGCGAACTCCAACTCGGCACTGTCCAGAGAGGGGCTCCGCTGGACAGATGCGGCTGCGTTGACCTCACACTGCTCCATCATGAGAGACGGAGTGTCCCGAGGACATGACTTACACGGTCACACTCACACCCATAAACTCATATCCATAAACACTCATACACCAGCACACACACACGCCCATAAAAAACTCATTCACATGCACATACACACTCATAAACAACTACAGATGCTCTCATCTTCACTAACACTCACACACTCGCATTTCAACACAAGGCAGCACTCGGCTTCACAGCAGCACACACTCCCAAAAGCAACAGAGTCAGCAGGTCTTCAGAGTAAACACAACACACACATCCAAGAAAATCCCACGAGACCCTTTGGATGCGCTGTAAACACTTCGTGTGTATCCTGTCTGATCCACGGCCGTTGGTTCCTCGTCAAAAGTACCGCTATCACATCTTCCTGTCCCTCTCTTCACAGTCACATGCGACCTGCTTTTAACTTTTCACTCTCTCTATCTTTCTCTCTCTCTCGCTCTCCCTCTCTCTCCCTCTCTCAGTCCATTCATTCGCCGTCCTTCTTCTAACTCCGGAGTGTGTGTGTGTATGCTGTGTGTGCTCTCTCAGCGTGCTATTATTAGTGAGCAGCTCTCACAGCTTCCCATCCCAACTAATGCACTCTCCTCCTCCCTCTCTCTCTCTGTCTCTCTGCTTGTCTCTCCTCCTCCCGCGGGTCAGCCAACAGGACGGTGGGTTTGGTATACTCTTCAGAAGGTACGTCATATTTTAAAGGGGATTCATCTACATGCTGTGTTTGTGTGTGTGTGTGTGTGTGTGTTTTGTCAGTGAGAAAGGGGAGTCAGGACAAACGGCCAAATGAATGAAATAGCTTTAAGGGACGACATCATAGTATTACAACAGTGTGCTGTGAGATTAGGAAGCAGGTTGTGTGTGTGTGAGTGTGTATGTATGTATGACCTCAGGGGTGCAAATTTCTGTTGACAGGCAGGGTTTTTTTTGGGGGGGGTATTCAGTGGTATTCTCATAAAATCTAATACTTTATACACTATATGGACACAATTATTCGGACAGATCTCTGAATCCAGGTGTTTTATTCAGTCCCAATTGCTACAAGTGTAAAAAACAAGCACCTAGCCATGCAGTCTGCCTTTACACACATTAGTGAAAGAATGGGTGGTTCTAAAGAGCTCACTGAACTCCAGCGTGGTGCTGTAATATGATGTCACCGTTGTAACAAGTCAGGTCCTGAGATTTCTTCCCTCTTGGGTATTCCTGTGAGTGCTATTACTGAAAAGCATTTAGGAACCACAGTAACTCACACCACGTAAAGTTACACAGCGGGGTCGCTAGTTCCAGTGAAGGGAAATCTTAATGCTTCAGCTTACTAAGAACTGTATCAAACCAACACTGTAACAATGTTCCAGTGCAACACAGTAACACTGTACCAATACAACAATTTACTGCACAATGTAGCCATGCACCAATGTAACACTGTACCAAACCAACAACGTAACAAAGCACCAAACACTGTAAAAATACACAAATGTAACATTGTACCAAACCAACAACAAAACAAAGCACCAAACACACACTGTAACAATGCACCAAACCAAAACAGTTTATTGCACACTGTAACAATGCAACAATGTAACACTGTACTGAACCAACAATGTAACATGGATCAAACCAACACAGTAGCACTGTACCAATGTACCATACCAACACAGTAACCGTAACAATGTAACAACGCACTGTAATGTAACGCAATGTAACACTCTACCAAACCCACAACATAACAATGCACCAGCCAAACACAGTAAGACTGTACCAATACAGTTTATTACACAATGTACCACTGTGCCAAACCAACAATGTAACACTGCACCAATGTACCATACCAACAAACGACTGTATCAAAGTAACAATATACTACACAAACATTGAAACAATGTGCCATTGTAAGACTGTACCAAAACAACAATGTACCAATGCCTCAAACCAACAGAGTAACACTTTACCAATGTAACAATGTACTACACAAACAATGTAACAAAACCAAAAACATAACAAGGCACCAAACCAACACTGTACCAATGTAACAATGTACTACACAATATAATACAGTAAAACTGTACCAAGTACCAGTGTATTACACTATGTAACAATACACCAACAAAACACTGTACCAAAGCTACAACATAACAATGCACCAAACAAACACTGTAACAATGCATGTTATTAATTTGACTTTTGATTGACTTAAATACCTTATTTTATCATCAGATTGGTCATGATGTTCACAGTAACACAGCAACAGTGACTGGTTAGAAATGCATTAGCTAGCATTTTGCAGCTTTCTGCAACAGCAGTATTACACAACAATCTACTGTATATTAGCAACTAACAATCTATGGTGCTGCCCCACTTTCTATTGTGAGTAGGTAGCATTTGTTTGCATGTGTCTGACCCTGTCTTTCACTCAGACTCCCGCTGTACAGACAGATTGGGTTGGCATGCATCCCATAATGTGTGTAAATTATTTCTCGCTTTTTAGTACGTAACTCTATACCCATTCACTCAAGTATGATGTGATCCTGTTTAACTGTACACGTCTACACAGAGATACAAACACACACACTCCTTCTGCTGAATAAATTAAAGAAATGTAATCTCTCTGCAAAAAGCAGCAGCTCAGAGGAAATCGGCAAGCTTACTGCTGAAGGAACAGAGCACAGGTGGGTGGGGCCAGTATGAATTATCCAGTCGGAGTAGGTCCAGTGAGATGAGGAACACACACTCACACCTTTCCTGTGTGTACAGTCATGTAAAAATGTAACAAAATCTAAAAATGTAACAATGTACCAAGCCAACAATGTAACTATGTACCAAGCCAAAAACGTAACCATGTTACAATGTAGCAAAACAACAATGTAACAATGTTAATGTGTACCAAAACAACAATGTTACCATGTTACTATGTACAACAATGTAACAATGATACTATGCATCAAACCAATAATGTAACACTGTCCTAATGATACAATGTACCAAACCAACAATGTAACACTTTCCTAATGTTACAATGTACCAAACCAACAATGTAACACAGTCCTAATGTTACACTGTACCAAACCAACAATGTAACACAGTCCCAATGTAAAAATACCAAACCAACAATGTAACACTATCCTAATGCTACAATGTACCAAACCAACAATGTAACACTTTCCTAATGTTACAATGTACCAAACCAACAATGTAACACAGTCCCAATGTACAAATACCAAACCAACAATGTAACACAGTCCCAATGTACAAATACCAAACCAACAATGTAACACAGTCCCAATGTACAAATACCAAACCAACAATGTAACACTATCCTAATGCTACAATGTACCAAACCAACAATGTAACACTATCCTAATGCTACAATGTACCAAACCAACAATGTAACACTTTCCTAATGTTACAATGTACCAAACCAACAATGTAACACAGTCCCAATGTACAAATACCAAACCAACAATGTAACACAGTCCCAATGTAAAAATACCAAACAACAATGTAACACTTACCTAATGTTACAATGCACCAAACCAACAATGTAACACTGTCCTAATGTAAAAATACCAAACCAACAATGTAACACTGTCCTAATGTTACAATGTACCAAACCAACAATGTAACACTGTCCTAATGTTACAATGTACCAAACCAACAATGTAACACTGTCCTAATGTTACAATGTACCAAACCAACAATGTAACACTGTCCTAATGTGTCCTAACAGACGCTGAACAGAGATTCTGTTTCTTCGTTATTCTTCAGTCTGTGCGTGTGTGTGTTAGTGTGTGTGTGTGTGTGTGTGTACACAGGAGAGAGAGACAGAGAGAATCTGACCGCTAGCAAGGATGTCTGCTGACCTGTAAAAGTGTGTTGCCATGGCAATGAGTCATGGTCATGTGTGAGTCCTCTATTTCTTACAGAACTGATATTCTGTAATGAGGGCAGAGAAAAACACACACAGACACACACACATACACACACAACAAACTCTCCAATCTTATAGTATGCTCTTGGTGGTAATAAGTCAGCTTTAGTTGGCTGGGTTTGTAACTAGAACTGCTGTATAATTTAAGGGAAGCTCCCTCTGCTCTGCCAGATGACGCCTTTTAGTTTGTAGCTAATGATTAATGTCTGATGACGAGACCACTGAACAGTGCAGGTTCAGAGGCATTATTTTGAGATTTCTGCATAAAGCACTGGAGTTTAAAGCATCGGAGCAGACCTGGTATGAGGCTGAGGGCCATCTTACCACTTTCACACATTTCTTCACTATTCTATTCACCTTTTACCATGAAAACTGTTAATGCTAATTTAACACAAGCATGCGCTGAAGTGGGTGAATGTCCATGCCCTTGATAAACATCTTCCTGTGTTGGGAACAGCAAGTTACCGTCTTTTAGTTAGTGTGTGTTGAAATGTGTTATTGCAGAATGCTGACTCGCTGTCTTCTCCTGACTCTAAGGGTTCTCAGGGATCTCATTAGAAAAGGACGAGTTGCTAATTTTGTTGGAACTGAGAAGCAAACTGTACATCAGCCCTGAACTCTAGTACACCCAATTACAGGCCTGAGTCATTCATTAATTCATTCCACCTCTGAGAGCCCCCCCAACCCGACACATACACACACACACACAAACAGGAAACCTAAGCACAATACAGTGTTCGTCCCTGATGTTCATTCAGATACTAATTCTGATATGAGAACCTATGAAGATCAATTCTGATTTCCATGTAATTCATAATTTATTACAATATATATATATATATATATATATATATATATATATATATATATATATGTAATTAGTGTGATTACAAACATGATCTGGAATAGTGTGCTTTTGGGAAGTTTGAGAAGTGCAACAGTATTCATAAAGTAAGCGTCCAAAAATAAAAGCACTGTGGCCAAAACACTCCCATAGGAATGCATTGAAATGTGTCTGTAAACTTTTTACCCAAAAACTCTACAAGTCAAATTTCAACAAAACAAGTTTTGTTTTGAAAAAACACCTTAGCAACCGTCACCTATACCAAAGCAACACTTTTGCAACCACATAGCAACACATTTGCAACCAAAAGCTATACCATAGCAACTGCCTAGCAACACCTTAGCAACCAAAACCTTTACCATAGCAACACCTTAGCAACCATCTCATTCAACAAACACAGAGTTTTATGCTTTATGCTGTTTGAACGGATCCAACTCACGGTTTTTGTTTTGTTTTATTTTTTAGGAATGAATTGTGAAAATTATATCATAACATCAGTCTCCCCGAACACCAGCCGAGAGAATGTGTGTAGCCCCATTGCTCTCCAGTACTTTCTGTGAATGAAGGAGCTTTTGGACCAAAAGTTTGTGGACACAATTTTATTAGCTAAATGCATTTGCATTCCACCATTTAACCAAATGTATGTCTTAGCATAAAATACTTTAACATTATAGCAACAACCACAGCAACACCTTAGCAACCACTTAGCAGTTATTACTACACATAAACTACACACACATGTTCAGGGAACAGAGGTCCCTCAATGTAAAAATACTATGTGCAATACCCACCCCCTCCCACATGTGCATTTAAGAGTCATTTGCAATAATCTGTAAATAATATTGTTATTGCTTTTTTTACTTCTTATTTATTTTGTGTATATAGTGTAAATTATTTATCTACATTATTTGTAACTGAGTGTCTTGCTATCCCTTTCTGCTGTGACACTGAGAATTTCCCCACTAAGGGACTAATAAAGGATTACCTTATCTTATCTTATTAGAAAATAACTAGCAACACCATAGCAACCAATAGCAGAAGTTTAGCAACACCTTGCAAGACTTTAGCAACCATCCACTATACAACAGCAACACCTTAGCAACCAACACCTATACCATAGCAACACCTTAGCAACCACCTAACCTCCTAACACAGCAACACTGCTGAGCTGCAATCACACTCGCAGTTCCTGAAGGAACTGTACCTTCTAATTCACTTCATCATTTTATGCTCAAGAAACAAGAATCAAGCAAAATGCTCTATATCAGATGTCAACCCCCGGACCTTCTAGTCTGAAAACTGGATTTAAGGTTGAAGATTGCAAACACGTTTGAATATGCATGATTATGCCAGCTGAACCCCCTCCCCCCCATACATACACACACACACACACACACAACCTGCTACCCGTTTTAGGCACTACTAAACGGCACAATGCAACTCAGTGAAAATAGGAGTGCCAGACTTGGAGTGTAGTAACACAACCAAAAATATGATTTCAGAATCGACACTATATGTCCAAATATTTGTGGACACCCCTTCTAATGAATGAATCTACTTTATGTTGCACCCATTGCTGACAGATCTGCAAATGCACACAAACGCACAGCTGATCTAGTCCCTGTAGAGAAGTACTGCCAATAGACTAGGATGGCCGTTAGCTGAACACACATGTTCTGTCAGCTTCTGGTTGCAATGCCATTAACCTCTGGACCATGATTCCTTTAAACCTGCTCTGTGATGTCAAAAATGTGTGAAACAAGCAAAGCTCCAACTGTGTATGAGTGTTTGTGTGTGTATGCTGTACCCAACAACAGGATACCACACTCAGCAATCTACAGTCCTTATGCATTTACACAGCAACGGCTAGCATAAGCATTAACACACTTCTGTACACTTCGAGTGTCTGTGTGAGTGTGTGTATTAGCTTGTCAGGATCTAGACTCGGACTATTTGTTTCTGAAACAACTTTATGTTTCTCTGACAATCATATGCCAAGAAATCCACCTACCTGCCCACCCACACACACATCACTGACAGCAGCAGTCCCGCTGAGTGTGTATGTTTGAGGACGATTAATTAAAGAGACTCTGAGGATGGCAGAATGTGCCACTGCCACACAACACACTAATGAACATCTGCCTGTCAGTCTGCCTGCATAGATGTGCACACACACACACACACACAGAGATTCATTTTTATGTGGGCTTAAATTTGGAGTCATATGTCTTACATTTACCGAATACAGTATAAGTCAATGCTTTAAAAACACATTCCATGAGAATTGTCACAGAAACTCAAGAACTTCGCCTCCAAAGCCCGCTTCCGTCTATGTTAATGGTTGCAGCTGAAGACAATGGAGTGAATTCTTTACTCTTACAGAGAATTCATTCACCAAGAATGAGTACATGCCCATCTGTACACTACAATGTGAACTGGAATAGTATTCTTGTGCATTTTATAGTATTTATAGTAGTACATTTTTATTGTGTTTATATAGTATTTTATAGTATTTATATAGTATTGTATAGCATTGTATAGTATTTATATAGTATTGTATAGTATTTTATAGTATTTATATAGTGTTTTTATAGTATTTCTATAGTATTCAATAGTATTTTTATTACCATCACTTTGTAAACAGTGTCATAATGTGTCATAAGCTTGTTAAGTGAATTAGCATTTCTGCAAACAGCCACTGAACATGTGTTTTACTCATATTTGCACAGTCTAAGAGCCTTTTCACACCTATAAATAGGTTGTTCTGGTTCGATTCAATCAAAGAGTGTAAATGTGAAGCATTTCCCCATGGTTTGGTCTGTTTTCACACAGGGAAAAAATTCAAGTGCACCAAAATGCATCACCACAAATAATGTGAGAGCATTGAGAAAACCCCCTGTCTGGGGCAGGAGTAAGAAAGTAAATACAGAAAGAAGTTCCTGTGTTCTGGACTAGTTTAATATGGAGTAACGGCAGAGATGGAATCTGTTCATAGCTGTAGTAGTTAATTATCTGGGCAGTATACCAGATTAACACCTGGCAATGGGAGCCGTTTAGCTCAAACCTGTGTACACCTGATGGTTGGGTCAGATCGAGGTCACCACAAACTAACCACTCCAGAGTTTGTTTGGGACCGGGCAGTGACCACTTCTTCTCAATGGTCTCTGTGCGGTTGTTTTGGTCTGCATCCGAGTAATTACTGTATTCACACCTGCCCAAATGAATCAAACCAGGGGTAAAAACAAACTTTGACCTTTGTGTGAGTGTGTGTGTGCACAGCCCAGTACTGTATGTAATTTTATGTCAGCTAATTATTAAACTAGCAAGCTAGTCATAGCTAAACAGCTAGCTATTTCACACTCGAGGCATTACAAAATTGTATGTGTGCAAAAACAGCATAGGATATCATTTGCTATCAGTATAGCTAGGTCAAAGTCCCAGGCAACAGAGTACAATCGTACAAATCTTTCCTTGCTAAAGAAAACAAAATTGAATAGACTGGACTAGCTCATCACCACCAACAGGCCATTTGATGTTTTTAATGCTGGTGTGCTGGTCAAACAGCACGGCTATGCTGGCTGACCAGCTAATCCAGCACCAGACTCTGCCAGCTCAGCATAAACCAGCTTAGACCATCATGAAGTAATGCATGACAAGGTAACACACATCCTACAAATTCAATTATAGCCTTCCCCAAGTTATTAGTATCACACTAAACCTTGTATCTCCATTTTTGCCACTTTTCACTTTTTGACTTAATCTAAATCTGGCATTAGATTTTTTTCAAATATGTATGAAAATATGTAATGATAAATGGACCAATACAAATGCTTCAAAATGCATCACGTCTACATTGTTTGTATATTCCCTACATGGTGAAATGATACAAAAGTACAAGGTACAAAAGTCTGGAAAGTGCAAAGCTTGTCTGCGTCTAAATTACAGCTGTAATCTGACTCTTTTGTTCAATGGTGGCTGCTCTGCTCTCACGCACAGCTGGCAGCCTGAGCTCCTCAGGGAGAGTCTCTGTTCCAGACCCTCTCCTACAATTAACCTGCCATTAACTTTTTCAGGCAGACATGCAGTCCTTCTTTATGTTTAAATTCGTATTCAAATATAAATGAACCTTTAATTGAGCAAATCGGCGGCCATCGTGTTTCCTCCACAGCACAATTTCTTAAGTACTTTAGTTAACATTTAAGCTACACATTGAGGTTCTCACCATAAATGAACCGCTCCAGAGTTTGTTTGGGACTGGAGATGAGAAGAAAAGAGGTGGTCTCAGACGTTCTGCCTACTATATTCGCACCTGCCCAAAAAGATTGCACCAAGGTTGTAAAGGGACCCATTTAATCGGAAAAAAAAGTGCAGTGGTGAAAACACTATCCACATAAATGAAAAACTAGCTGAGCTCGACTCTATACACGTTTCTCTGTAACTACAGTCATTCATTTGAGTCTTTGTGACACCAAAACACCTAAGGGTTGTTCAGCTCAAGAAATCTGCTTACATGACATCAATGATAGCGGCCCCTAATATGAGAAAATAGTTCCTGAGTCTGGAGACTAAAAGCTAAAAAAGAAATCTGTGGCAGTTTCAGTTTTGTAGCTGCTCTGAAGCCGTTGCTCAACTTCCACTAGCATGCTGCTCACCTTCGACCAGTTCAGAAACAGAACAGAGAAATGAGCACAGCCAGGAAGGACCACAGCGACTATGCAACTCTGACGAACTCTGAAACGAGGGGGTAATGAGTTTTCTCAGGGAACAGAGATGTTTCCATACACTGGTGTTTCCACTACGACCCTCTTGCAGGCCTTGTGACAATATTGGCTTTACTAAATGACATCAGAGCAGGACTTATGGTTCTTAGAAAAGCTATTAACTGGCACAGTATAGGGGTGCATCAGCCCCCAATTCCATTAAAATGGGCCAATGTAGCAACAGGTATTTATGACATAAGAGACTAACTGCTCAGGTGACTGCAGAGCTCTCTTCCCAATCTTACCGCTCGTTCACACTAGCAGGGCCATGACTTGACTGCAGAAAAATACACATACTTGCAACCCTGGTTACATTTAAGCAGGAAATATTTATTGCATTAATGTACATCTACGCTCTTGTGATTTATAGCTACATGCTAAGCGCACATTCAGCAGAAACCTCACCGCAGCTTGTTTAGAAGAGCACTCTGCTCAGTACTTCTGTTCAGTAATGTCTGAAGACAGGAAGGTGTTAATTGGAGCTTTTTGAGCGGCTTAGAAGCACAACAGCAATTAAAACCCGCTCGACTGTGCATCCCTGAACACTGAAACATCTACCATGCTCAGTAGGTGCGGAGCAATCGCGCTAGACTTACATGAACGTTGATTTGGTTTTCTGATAACAGGACGTTCTACGCACTACCTAATGACTAATTGATCACCTCCACTCCACCCACACACACACACACATCCACACCCACCCATCCCTCATTACTAATTAATCAATTCTTACAGCCCCACAAAAGCTCTTGGGTGCGGTGGTATCTCCAGGCCGGAGTGTGAGGAGGTGTTCCTGCTGCAAGACAGTGTGTGTGTGTGTGTGTGTTTGTGTGAGTGTGTGTGTGTGTGTGTGAACTCCTAGGGGACGGTTCGCTCTGTGCTTTATATAACTGCAAGAGAACATCTTGAGTTCTGCTCACCACGACCCCAACAAGTCAGGGCAAAAGTATACTTCTGCTAACAGTGTGAGACTGTGTGTGTGTGTGTATGATGGGGGGGGGGGGGTACTTAACTTTCAAAATGTATTCAAAGTGGTTAAAACTGCAGTCAGTAATCAGTAACACCTCTGAAATTTACATACACCCTGCCCACTGTTAAAAGTCTTAGTCAAAGCTGGCGAAACAGTGAAGCGCTACACGACTTTGGGAAAATAGAGAAAATAGAGTGTTGATACTGTAGAGCGGCACATCACCTCCAGACTCGGCTAGTTGTGGGAATATGGGTTGCCGCCACAACCAGGCCTTGTAACCGCAGCTTTTTCAGTGCCAGTGTCCGCAGAACTAGAGCCCAAACGCAGCATACAACAAAACGAAAAAGGGCGAAAGCAGACAGGGACCTGCACTTGCCTAAAAGCTAACATCCATCGTCCACTCACTCGAAAAAAAACTCACTGATGTACCTCAGATAAAGAGCAAAACACACATCAGAACACATCATATTTAAACCAGTAAGACTCAAGCAAGACACACCCGGGTAAACGACTGGGGATGGGGTTAAAAGCTCACCAGCTACAATGTCTTCAGCCTGCTTACAGCATATTGCGCTGAGAGGACACAAAGAGAGGATGTCAACTATGTCCGGTGAAATGCTAGAATAATTACAGCGTATCTGTTACAGTGTTGAAACTATGCTATAATATGCAGCTCTGAAAAGTGTTCGGTGACGTAAACCAGCCAACAAAAGCAGTGCTTATCATTTTTTTTCACAAGCTCTCTGTAAAAGCAAAATAACGGTGGTAAAAATGTTTGATTTTCAGCTTTTTAACACTTTTGCCTCACTGAAAGTCACATAATAATTCTGATTTTAGAGGCAGAAAACAACATAAAAAAGACTCAATAAATGCATCCTTTGACACCTTTAGTACACATTTCATGTGCATTAGGCTGCTGATTTACTGCAGCTGCATTTCTACACATTGTGTTGTGGTCTTTTAATTTTCTGTTAGATTTACAATAATACAAATTAGGAGGTGACAGGTAGTGAGCTAAGAAGCCAGCTGATAGATTATTATTAATTATTTTAATATTTACTTTGGAAAAGTATAGATTTTTTATTTAAATGTTGCACCTGATAGACTGTTCCCACTCACAACTCACCCCCCAGGGCCCATGGCAGTCAGAGGACTCTAGGCACTGGCCCAATCAGTAATCCATCCCTGCAGCACAGGTTATCTAAGCTCCATCACTGTTGAAAGTCCCCTCTGGTGTGGTACCAACTGCCTGTGGAGATTTTACCTCATCAACTCCAACCTGTCATGAATGCACACATTACCACAGTGTTGGAAAAAAGCCCTGCTGATAACACACTGACGATCTCCTTTACCACCGAACCAGCTGCTCAACCACACAGCTTCATGTTAATGTACACTGAAGGAATAGTTAACATATATGCTGCAAGATAAGGGGGCATCTGCAGTGTCTAAAACATGACTTTGAAGATAACATGATGTTTGTGGACACCCTTTTTAATGAATACTTTCAGCTGCTTTAGGTTGCACCCTTTGCTGACACAGATGTGCAAATACACACACTCACAGCTTGTCTAGTCCCTGTAGGGAAGAAAGTACTGTGAATAGAATAGGACCCTCTGGAGCAGATATGCATGTAACTATTGGCACAATGCCTTATGCCAGGTGTGGGCTAGAGGGGTATAAAGCCTCTCAGCAATGAGCTGTGGAGCAGTAGAACTGTCCTCTGGAATGATGGATAGTGCTCCATCCAAAATTTTGAGATGCGCTGGGGAGTCTGGGATGAGGTGGAGTGGTGATCTTCCATCATACTGATCTCAACAACACTCTTGTCACTGAATGCAATCCTCCAGAATCTAGTAGAAAGCCTTCCCTGGACAGTAGAGAGAGTTACTTCAACAACAGCAGGATAAAGAAACCCAATACTTTTTGTCCATATAGTATAAAATGAAACAGATGATGACATCACTCAACCCATTTATTAAAAACAGCATAGTCATAAGCAAGGATAAGCCTTTTTTTACCAGAAATTTTACCAGAAAGTTCGTCCACTTATTATTATTATTTTTTAATATTCTGATCATTATTTTCTTGCATTTTATTTTTTCATCGATTTCCATTAGATCATTAACACTTGTGTAAAATGTGTATCATATTTGATACCTCTGTAACATCAAAGTGTGATTACAAAATAACAGTAAATAATATATAAAATATATAAATAATAACAACAGTACATAAAAACAATGATTACGTAAATAAGAAAATAAAATGCAAGAAAATAATGATCAGAATATTTAAAAATAATAATAATAATAAGTTGACAAACTTTCTGGTAAAATTGTGGCAACAGGAAACAACTGAAAACATCTGGTGAACAACTGGAGCACCCAAGAATATTATTAGGTATGTGTGTATAAACACTCTGTTATACACACACACATATACACACACACCATCTCATCTATCATTGGTGGAAGCAAAATTGTATTTACTGTTCTACCAGTTTACCAGACTCTCTCTCTCTCTCTCTCTCTCTCTCTCTCTCTCTCTCTCTCTAAAACACACACATAAACACACACACACACACACACACACACACTGTCACAAAAATGTTTTACCAATTTTCTCTCACACACAGACACAAACTTACACAAACTCACATCTATTAAAGTGAGGGAGTAGAGCATGTCTCCCATATCTAAAGCCTCACCATCGCTGTCTTCTACCCCAGCAGAGAGAGAGAGAGCGACTCTCTCAACTGAAACCCCAGTGTGTGTGTGTGTGTGTGTGTATGTGTGTGTGTGTGTGTGTATATGTGTGTGTGTGTGTGTGTGTGTGTATGTGTGTGTGTGTGGAGATAAAAGCCTGCCTTAAACATACACACTCATGAGTTTTTAACACATACATGTACGAGTGCTCACACTCCAGCCCTTTGAAGGCGTTCTCCTGGGCTCGTACCACTTACATTAGTAATGTGCTTTTATAACGCTGACAACTCTGTCAACACACACATTATCACCCAGCATGAAAGAGAACGAACACACACACACATACACGCACACACACACACACACACACACACACACACACACTGTCCTGTTAGTTACTATAGCAGGAAAGAGGGTTTATAATAACTGGTATCAGGACAAGTTAAATCGGCTAAAGGCTGAATTCTGACGTAACTCTGACAAGGCTAAACGAGACCTCTTGAGAGAGCTGTGTATCGCTGCATAGCCATATTAGTGTCAGATTAGTGTATTTAGTGCAGTGGAGTAAAAGTAGATTATACTCCCCAACTGTAAGGGAAAGCCCAGAAGCTGGTTGACCAGCTTAGCTCTTAGGGTATAGGGTATGTGTCTCTTGGAGTTTGGTGGTATAGCTGGTAACCAAGCTAGACAACTAGTATGACCAAGCTGATCGGCCAACATGACCATGTCTGACCAAAATCAAATGCAACATACACTGTGCTAGTCAAGGTTTACTTGATAGCTTACCAGCATAAGGGATGTTTTCTCCTGGATGGACAGTTTTTTTAACCACCTTGACCATCAAAAAAACATCCTAGGCCATCTGAAACTAGCTACCAGCAAAATACTAGCATTAGTATTTGTGCATTTACACAAAATAAATTGTGTATTTGTGTATTTAAGCAGTGTAAAAGCCCTTATAAAAATATATACGTACACTGATGAGCCATAACATTAACACCTCTATCTAATACTGAGTAGGACCCCTGTTAGCAGCAGATTCTTTAAGTCCTTTACGTTGTGAGAAGGGGCCTCCATAGATCGCATCAATGATCCCCATGATGCCCATGGTCATGTTCACCAATGGTTCCTTTCGTGGGCCACGTTTGATAGGTAATAACCGCTGCCTGATGTTTTGGAGATGCTCTGACCCAGTCGTCTAGCCATCACAATTCTGCCCTTAACTAACACTCACATTACAAGCCCAGCACATCACCTAAGTTCCTGCAATTATTCACTAGCCACTGTCAGAGGAACTGTCCAACTTCCCAAGCCACTGTTAGTTCTTATAACTCCCCACCGGCGGGAGATACAGAAGCATCAAGTCCAGAACCAGCCGACAGCTTCTACCCCCAGGCCATCAGGCTGCTGAACAGCCAGTAGCAGAGTATCAGTCCAAAGCCTGTCACTCACACATCTCATCTGGATCATCACCACTATGTATGTCTATGGACAAACCACACAACACTTACACAACAAACCACAATACAATTTTTTAATTAAACATTTTTGTGTGCATACTTTATCATGAAACCAAATTAAATAACCAGTAAAAGCTAGTCATAATAGTTATTACAATTAAACAGACATTTAATTAACTTTTACACTTTTTGTTTCCACAAAAAGGTCTGAAACCAAAAGTTCAAGCAAAGAGTTTCAGCAGCTTGTTTAGGCCTGACACTGAAGTTTAGTACCTTTTTACACAGGGACGTCCAAGATGTTCCCAACCACTTTATACCGGAGCATGCAGGCATGTGAATCAGGGATTAACTGCCAGAGTTAAGACATAACAGTGTCGAATACAGTATTACTGCTGAAGTCTTTCACACTGTTTGTTCAGGCCATACACAGACATCTGCATCTTATATTCTGATGCAAGACAAATAGAAACCTTTTTCGTCTCGCAGGCCGGCTGCAGAACCACTGTGTTGGATTTTTCTGCGCGCTCAGATAGAAAACATGTCATCAGTCTTTAGGTTTTTCCATAACTAACTGAAACTCAGCTGAAGCCTCTGTAAAATGTGTAAAACGAATAAGCCTTTTGAAGAGGCAGAGCCAAGGCTTAACACCACTAACTGTCAGTGGAAAGCAAATTTTGCCTTTTTTGTTTTTTTGCTGATCCAAAAAATAATCCGATCCGTGACTCACAACCCGTGATTCATTCTGAACGGTGTGTTTTGTGATCTGAGGAGAGCCCATTAATGTAAACGACTGGTATGCTGTTAAAACAGTGGTTTTATTTTGTTATGTCTGATCATTATTAATGATCAAATGTTAATTGCTCTTTAAAAAGTTGCAATTGAATTATTATGTTTTTACATAATCATTATATCAGTGGCCTTAATTGGTCTTTAAAAGATTGTTTATGACATTATTGTTTATCACAATAATTTCTATTACAAAAAAAAGTTATTGTGACAGGCCTATACCTTGGTCCTGCCGCCATCACCTACATGGGCTGCATCTCCCTCTAACTGACATTGACAATGACACTGACATGCATCTGACATGTTGATGTGTTGTCAGTTCAATGGGTAGCCTTTCCTGGGAAAAAAAAAACAATGGACATATTTATTTGGTTGCCACTTTACCTCTACTGTTACAGTATTACTACCAGCAGCACCAACTTCAGCCACTGTACTTGAGACTAACAAAAATAAATTCTTGCGATGTAATTGTGTTTTTTTTGTCCTGGTTCTTTTTCTGCCTTGTAATTGGTCCAAAAGTCCACACCATCCGAAAAAGACCACCATCTTTTGGTTGGACAAAATAGTCCGGACTGTGATCTGAGACACCTTTCACACCTGCTATTCTGTTTGTTCCAAACTGAAAAGTCTGGACTAAACAAGGTAGGTGTGAAAGTACCCTAATTTTCCCCCAGCTCTGAGCAGCTCGCTAGCCAGCACTCTCACTTATCATCGTTACATGGTCTGAGAATATGGTCTGGAGTTTCAACTGACAATGTGGCGGTGCAGTAGTGTAACCAAAACAGATGAAATGCGAATGAGTCCGTTACACCGGCATTTTCACGATTTATTTTCAGACATAATCCTGATTAACGCGCATTAAACACTAGGGTGTAAACAAGGTCTTAATAATTCAGGTGCTGTGGGATTGAGATTAGACTGAAAGCTCAATAGTTCAAAAAGCATTTCTTGACAATCACAAAATCACATACTTCCTCACACACTACCCACAACAACCCCTGCTCCCCTACACACACTCAAAACTGGTTGTTGTTCTCACAGCTGTGCCACAAGCATTTTATCCAGCTCTTTAATCAGACAGATCCTGCCTCCTCTGGGCTCATGTTTCCCCTCAAAGACAGTTTAATTACAGGCATATGGACGCTTTTACTCAGCCGACTGCAAATGCAATGCATTGCCCCCTAGTGGTATGTTCTGGCAATTACACATTTCTTACAGAATATGTTTCCCCCTAAAATGAAAACATATCAAATTAAGTATTTAATGTTTAAGGTTTCCAGAAATACCCTTTCAAACATAGAAGAGGTAAAATATTATATTATAATATTATATAAATATCATATTATGCACTAACCAAGGAGTTATTACTGAAATAAACGACTACACCTCAAAGTGTTTTATACAGTAACAAACATGATGACCAAGTTAAAGAGGTTTGATGTTTCTATTAAGCATAGTTTTGATTTTAAGAGTTTTAATACAGTATTAAAAATGGCTGTACATTTGAGTAAAGTGTTTTTAGAAAAACTACATTATACTGCTTTTGCATAGTAACAAACATGACCTGAATTAGTGTTTTAATATATTACACGTAATTATTTAAGTTTTAAAAATCATTTTGATATTGTAAATAATAACAAAATAATAATAAGCATGTTTTTATATAAATATTTTAAATATAGATTAAACATAGTATTAGCTGAAGCATTTTATTATAGTCATAAACATTATCAAGTTGAATTAATTTGTATTTAAATAGTAATAAACATGACAGCAAAAAAAGTACTAATCATGAGTTCTGTGTTAAACAATGACATATTTGAATTGTTTTAATACAGTGTCAAACATGATCACTTTGAGTTAAAGAGGTTTAATATAGTAATAAACATGATCACTTTGATTTAGAGTTTTAATATAGTAATAAACATGATCACTTTGAGTTAAAGAGGTTTAATATAGTAATAAACATGATCACTTTGAGTTAGAGTTTTAATATAGTAATAAACATGATCACTTTGATTTAGAGGTTTAATATAGTAATAAACATGATCACTTTGATTTAGAGGTTTAATATAGTAATAAACAGGATCACTTTGATTTAGAGGTTTAATATAGTAATAAACAGGATCACTTTAAGTTAAAGAAGGTTAATATAGTAATAAACATGATCACTTTGAGTTAGAGGTTTAATATAGTAATAAACATGATCACTTTGAGTTAAAGAGGTTTAATATAGTAATAAACATGATCACTTTGAGTTAAAGAGGTTTAATATAGTAATAAACATGATCACTTTGAGTTAAAGAGGTTTAATATAGTAATAAACATGATCACTTTGATTTAGAGTTTTAATATAGTAATAAACATGATCACTTTGAGTTAAAGAGGTTTAATATAGTAATAAACATGATCACTTTGATTTAGAGGTTTAATATAGTAATAAACATGATCACTTTGATTTAGAGGTTTAATATAGTAATAAACATGATCACTTTGATTTAGAGGTTTAATATAGTAATAAACATGATCACTTTAAGTTAAAGAAGGTTAATATAGTAATAAACATGATCACTTTGAGTTAGAGGTTTAATATAGTAATAAACATGATCACTTTGAGTTAAAGAGGTTTAATATAGTAATAAACATGATCACTTTGAGTTAAAGAGGTTTAATATAGTAATAAACATGATCACCTTGAGTTAAAGAGGTTTAATATAGTAATAAACATGATCACTTTGAGTTAAAGAGGTTTAATATAGTAATAAACATGATCACTTTGAGTTAAAGAGGTTTAATATAGTAATAAACATGATCACCTTGAGTTAAAGAGGTTTAATATAGTAATAAACATGATCACTTTGAGTTAAAGAGGTTTAATATAGTAATAAACATGATCACTTTGAGTTAAAGAGGTTTAATATAGTAATAAACATGATCACTTTGAGTTAAAGAGGTTTAATATAGTAATAAACATGATCACTTTGATTTAGAGGTTTAATATAGTAATAAACATGATCACTTTGATTTAGAGGTTTAATATAGTAATAAACATGATCACTTTGATTTAGAGGTTTAATATAGTAATAAACATGATCACTTTAAGTTAAAGAAGGTTAATATAGTAATAAACATGATCACTTTGAGTTAGAGGTTTAATATAGTAATAAACATGATCACTTTGAGTTAAAGAGGTTTAATATAGTAATAAACATGATCACTTTGAGTTAAAGAGGTTTAATATAGTAATAAACATGATCACTTTGATTTAGAGTTTTAATATAGTAATAAACATGATCACTTTGAGTTAAAGAGGTTTAATATAGTAATAAACATGATCACTTTGAGTTAAAGAGGTTTAATATAGTAATAAACATGATCACTTTGATTTAGAGGTTTAATATAGTAATAAACATGATCACCTTGAGTTAAAGAGGTTTAATATAGTAATAAACATGATCACTTTGATTTAGAGTTTTAATATAGTAATAAACATGATCACTTTGAGTTAAAGAGGTTTAATATAGTAATAAACATGATCACTTTGATTTAGAGTTTTAATATAGTAATAAACATGATCACTTTGAGTTAAAGAGGTTTAATATAGTAATAAACATGATCACCTTGAGTTAAAGAGGTTTAATATAGTAATAAACATGATCACCTTGAGTTAAAGAGGTTTAATATAGTAATAAACATGATCACTTTGATTTAGAGGTTTAATATAGTAATAAACATGATCACTTTGATTTAGAGGTTTAATATAGTAATAAACATGATCACTTTGATTTAGAGTTTTAATATAGTAATAAACATGATCACTTTGAGTTAAAGAGGTTTAATATAGTAATAAACATGATCACTTTGATTTAGAGTTTTAATATAGTAATAAACATGATCACTTTGAGTTAAAGAGGTTTAATATAGTAATAAACATGATCACTTTGAGTTAAAGAGGTTTAATAAAGTAATAAACATGATCAATTTGATTTAGAGTTTTAATATAGTAATAAACATGATCACTTTGACTTAAAGAGGTTTAATAAAGTAATAAACATGATCACTTTGACTTAAAGAGGTTTAATATAGTAATAAACATGATCAATTTGATTTAGAGTTTTAATATAGTAATAAACATGATCATTTTGACTTAAAGAAGGTTAATAAAGTAATAAACATGATCACTTTGATTTAGAACTAACATGATAATGTAGAGTTGAATTGAGTGTGTTTGAGGAAAAACGGTCCAGGTCCTGACTTTTACACCCTGCTGCCCCCTATCAATCACACACGTGCAAAATGTGCACCAGTTCCACACATTCCTGCATTGTGCCTCAGCAGCTCAGCTGTGTGTGTGTGTGTGTGTGTGTGTGTGTGTGTGTGTGTGTGTGCACACTTTAAAGTACTGAAATCAAAGCTAAAGTATTCAAATCAAAGCAGTATTCTTGTGAGGGAAATAATCCCCTTTCACTCAGTTACATTTTTGTTAGTTATTAAAGTAATATTTCTAATTTACTTTCGTCCTGTTTTGTGGGTTCAGAACCTGGACCGCTTTATTGTTGCTCACACCTTCTGCAGATCAGTCTCAGGAATTTCTGGACATGACGCTTCATGACTCAGGTTGTTTTTGCTGTTTTTTATTATTATACCCGATTTATACTTGAGTCACTACTTGAAGGGGAATTCCACTGGTTGTTCAAAAGCTCTGCATAATTACATGATTAAAATCTTCTTAGAAGTGATCCAGAGTGGTTTGGTGCGAAATGAGTCAAGAGGGGTGGTGATAGGAACCAGACGTCTGACGGTGTTTAATGCCTCTAAAAAGCTTCATCACAGAAAGCACCTGAATATGCTGCCTGAGGCCCAAGTGTTACTCCAGACGTTAGAAGGTTTGGGCCTAAAAAGTGTTGTTTTTAAACCATTTTGCGTGGAAAGCTCCACGAAGGGAGGAGTGAGGCAAAATAGTCTCCGGAGAAAGTGTGTATTATCAGATACGGCTGGGCAATGTGACGGTATTGTGATAAATGTTGTTATTGTGATGAACAATATGCTTTTCTAAGCATATGGAGGATCCTGTTAGTGCTTAATAAACACAGACAGTGTAATTAGACTGGTTTAATTAGATGAAGTGCAGCAGATGAATCTGATGCATTTAGTCTGTGATTATATATATCGTGAAAATGTCTTTAAATATTGTGATATAGTATTTTTACCAGATCGTACAGCTCTAAGCTCTATTGCTTGTTTTGGATGCTATAATTACATAATTAAAATATTTAATAATGTCTGGATTTGCAGTGTAGGTACTATGATCCTGATTCCTATCACCACTACTAGTTACATTTTATAAAACATGAATGGGGGTTCTCCAGTGTTCATCTCAGTGTTTTAATTATGCAGATATTTAAATATTTAAATTAGCCACAACACTCCTGGAATCTCCCTTTAACTGAAGTAGGGACTTGCTAGGGCTGTGTTGGCTGTGTGTACTCTGTCTAAGTGGATGTGTTTTGCAGAGGCAGATTTTCCATCATCATCATC
This sequence comes from Salminus brasiliensis, assembly GCF_030463535.1. Taxonomy (NCBI): domain Eukaryota; kingdom Metazoa; phylum Chordata; class Actinopteri; order Characiformes; family Bryconidae; genus Salminus; species Salminus brasiliensis. The sequence continues at coordinate 47,137,950 of NC_132879.1, forward strand.
ATCATCATCATCATCCATCAGGAACGCAGTCAGAAGCGGTCAAGGGCGCTTGGCCGGCTGGAGCCAAAACCGAGCACGATGATCCAAGAGCACTGAGAATGCTGGACACTCCAGCTTAAAGTCTAGAAACGTAGACTCCTTCAGCTAGTGGTGTTTTTTTCTTTTGTGTTCGACTGATTTGCTTCAGCAGCCAAAAGGAAAGTGAAATCAGACCTAAGCTGGAGTGCTGTTGGCAGTACTCACCTCGCTGCAGGCTCCCTAAACCAGCTCGAGCGCCTGTAGTTTTCCAACTTCAGAAGATAAGATAAGCTAGATAACTCGGTCGGCTAACTCGCCTCTCTTTGCGCCCTCATGTAGTTCAACTGTGCGAGCGACTCTCACACACTCCAGAAACGGACGATGAGACGATCTGGGCGATCTGGCCTCGCGGGTTGACTCTAAACCTTCGACTTTTTAAGGTTCAGATGATCTCCATCGTGAAAACTTTTCTGGGACAACGAGAACGGAAATAGTGGAGGGCAGAGGAGGCGGGGCTGTCCGCTAAAGGGAGGAGAGGAGAGGAACGCGCGCGCTCACACACACACACACACACACACACACCACAGGGGCTCTGCTAGCTATCATCAACCAAAATCACAGGCTCAACACACACCACCAGCTGGGATTAAGAGGGACTGGGTGTGTCTGAGTGTGCTGTATGTGTGTATGTGTGTGTGTGTGTGTGTGTGTGTGTGTGTGGAGAGAGAGTATATGTGCTGGTCTCGCTGAAAGGCATTACAGTCTTATTATGGTAGCTACAAAGAAAACCGGCCTTTCGCCCCCTGGTGTTTACTCAACCAAACTACAACCCTGTTAATGCAAAATTAGCATCACATAAAAACCCTCTTCCACAAAGTCCTTAAACTGACATTAAACATTAAAATGAAGAATTCGTTAAATTCAGAGTTCATTAAAATCTTTTGTATATTTGCAACTTACTCCATTTGACTGTTTTACCAGCAGCTAATTTGCTAGCTAGCTTATTCAGCAAAATACCAGACTAAAACGTTGCTAATATACAGTGGTCATGTCCAGTATTATAGCTCCTAATAAATTGTAATAATATTTATATTACATATAATTTACATAATAATAATAGATGTTTTATTATTCCTAAGAAAATGCTCAATGAGTGTGTTTCAAATGCAAGGAAAAGTTCAGATGTCAATATATATATATATAAAAGCTCTGTGACTAAATGGTGAACTGTGTCAGTCTCAGTGTGTATTTGCTATTGTGACGGCTGGGAAAAGTATGTCTTGCTCGGCTTAAAACGTGCAAAAGTCATGTACTAAGTCTCTTAATTAATCATGGGTGTGTTTTGGGCGTAACGTGCAGAACACCAATCAGCGTGTCGCTTGCCATTCCCTTTAAGAGCCAGGTACTGTCTGACATTGGCGAAAAGTGGGGGTGTACGTGCGTTGGGCACGCGCCTGTGTTGACAGTTCACTGCCAAGATAGCAATGAACGTCTGACTGTTGACGTCTGCCTGGGTTGTTTTCAGTCAGTGGTGTAACTGTGTTTTCTGTTGCCAAGATAGCAATACACCAGAAATTTACCTGAGCACACCTCATTTCAAGACCACCGCGCCTATCAGTGTAGATATATTCACAAGCACCGTCGCTATTTAAACGGCGCAGGCGGAAGGTGTGAAGGGTGTAAGATAGGGCCCATTCGTTATAGAAGAGTTTTTGCAAATTTAACCATGTACAGTATGACTTTTCATGTACCATTCATATTCATCAGCACAACAGGATATCAGCACTGCCCTCTTAGTCTTGAGCTGTGTCTGATACTGTGCCCCATTTTACATATGAAAATCCAGATCACTACGTAGAGCACAATTCTAGGGAACAGAATTCGACATGGTAGTGGACGATGTCGGACACCTCGTTATGTGTGTGAACTCACTGCTGAGTGACTGCGGAGTGCGTCGCTTAAACCGTGGGGACGTTGGCCTTCCTCAGAAAAGCTCTGTACCGATCTTTAAAACAAACAACGCAGTGGATTCTGGGAATTCCATGTCTGTTAGTGTGCATCATTTGTACACTATATATTGCAATGCATTATGGGATTGTTACAGTGCACTGAAAATTCGGCACCACGTTTTCTGACACCACTACATATTGGCGGAACCCCAAAGTAATGCACTATATAGTGAATAGGGTGCGGCTTCAGACGCAGCTCCTTAGTGTGTGTTTTTTATTGACACTGATGGTCACTATTATCCCACAATGCAATGCGAAACAGAAAGAGAGGTACTACTCGCGTCTGAGAATTTCTGAAAACAATGGAAGATAATGCAAGTGTAGCGGCGATGACGGCAAGAGAACTTGCAGTGATGGCTTTTGGCATAACACTGCTTGTTCATCTCCTGTTAGTTCAAACCGGGTTAGTATATTAATATTTTGTGCACCGACCTCCCAAACCTCCACTATTAAGATTAGTATTGCTAAAAACAAAGTTAAGATATGCTGTTTGGCTCATTGCAGTGCTGTAAACCAGCAAATCATTAGCTTTTAGAACCTGTGAATCCACTTTTATTAGAATCTGTGAATCTGATCGGATTCTTCAGTCCATTTTCACACCCTGACAGGTTCTAAGAGTTGGTTATCAACAGCCATTAGCTCATTGATATGTGCTTTTGCTTAATGGAGGTGTAAAAAAAACCTGCAGGGCCAAAACAATAGCTTTATGAACTAACACTCAGTGCTGTATCTCTTGCATGGTGTACAGCAGTTCCTGGTGAGGTTTATGAATCTAGCCCCACATGTCCAAAAGTATGCGGAAATCCTGATTCCTAGAAGGTTTGAAAGCCGGGGGTTTGGGCTGTTTTTTGAAATGAAACCACTGTCACCATCAAATAAGTGTGGACACATGATTTTGATAAAAATGTTTATTTTATATATATAGATTTTTTTTCTTTGAATAATTTTATCTCACTCTGGTTAAATTTCTTTCATATTCTTTCGAGTAAATAAGTTGATAAATAAAAAAATCTTTTTTGTTAGCTGTTTCTGCTAGCCTTATATAATATTTCTGGAGGACAATATATATTAGTCTTTACTGTGGATCAGTTTCACAACACCTCCTAGCACAGTTCATAACAACAGGATTAAGCATTCGATTTTCCAACCTAAGCCCATACCCTGAACTCTCACAGTGGCTTTATTATTCATGTCCGCATCATTCTCTCTCTCTCAAAAACTCAACAAAAATAAATAGAATCGGTCAGTAGGGTTCAAATACAGCTGCACTGCTCTTCTGTATGTTTAAAATAAAGACAATAGAAATAAGACAGTAGAAAAGCAGAAGTGCGAGGTGTACATATGCATAGTGACATAGCTCAGTTAGCAGAAGACTATTTGGCAGCAAGGCATCTCCATTCTGTTTCTACAGGAGTTTTATTTGGCCCTTCAGCTTTTTGAGAGACATTTTCTTAGGGTGGTCTCTCTCTCTGAATATAGATACACTATTTACACTGTGCAGTTGCCAAAGCCTCAGACAATCTATTATACCTTTGATTATTTTACATTTATATAATTATGGCCCAAAGCAGAACAACGTAGATGCAGATCTACTGAGAGTTAAGGAAAGCCCTTTCTTAAAATTCTTCAATTGCATCCCCCTCCTCTACATGGACGAATCTGCATGCTTGTGTGTGTGTGTGTGTGTGTGTTAGGCCCAGTGCAGGCTGAAGCCCTTGGACAGCATGACTGCCTCTAGGTCGCTGTCCTCCTCCCTCTCCTTCACTCTCTGCTCCTCCAGGAGAGCTACCAGAGCATCTCTCTGTTCTACAACATCCAGCATCTCCCCCAGGATACGTTTCTCCTCCTCCAGCTCCTCTTCCCCCTTCAGGTGGTCTGAAAGAAAGAGAGACAAGCACCCTCTTAGTGGCATGATGCTGCTGGCCGTCACTTATAAGAAATATCAAAAAGTGAGTGAGTAAACTCTAAACAGTTTAAAAAGACACGATATATTATGTATATTAAAGGCACTGACCGTCCACTGCCATACGTTCCCTCAGCTCCTGCTGCAGCCGACTCTGCCTGTCCTCCAGTTCCAGCTCTCTTGCACTGCACACAAACCACACAGACAGACAATCATAGAGCAAACATGACCACCACATACATACATACACACACTACTGGTCAAAAGTTTTAGAACACCCTTAATTTTTTCAGTGTTGCATGGCCCACACATGCCTGCTTTGCTTGTTTTACCAGTGTGAAAAGTCCACACTGGTCCAGTGAAACTTGCTACCAGGTGTTGTCATGTGAGCTGCCTATCACACAAGGTGTTGACTCGCAGACACTTCTGATGATGTTGTGGATGTGAGTCTGTCAGACCTTTTCCTGTACCAGACATCTTTAGTCTTAGTGCTGACATACTATTACAAATTCCATAGGACGGCTAGAACTTAGCATCATCACCATTGAAGAAAACAACCGCATTCACAATAACCCATCCGTGCAGTGAACACACACTAGTGAGCAAACACACACACACACAGAGATACAGTAAGCGCACATGATCGCTGTGACGTCCAGAGAGCAGCGAGGGTTAAGGGCCTTGATCAAGGGCCCAGATTCCCGCATGTGGGGAATTCGCAAGGGTCAGGACAATGGAAGTGCAATGGCATGGCATCACCCCTGCTTGGTAAGCAATATTAAATACATTCAAAGTAAAACTCAAACAAAAGGCACTCACAAAATCATGAGTTCAGATTCGTAGCGCACTAGAGCGTTCTTCTCCTGGACCAGTTTGAACCACTGCTGCATGAGACTGGGGTCATCCTTCTTCCCCATCCCTAATGCAGGAGCATAGATGACCAGAGTTCAGAGACAATGAGAGAGAGAATGGAAGAAGGGTATGGACTGAGCAGGCAGAGAATGAGAATACTGAGAAACATGCACGGAGATGGGAAGAGATCTATACACATACAGTACGCGCACACACACACACACACACACACACACACACACACACACACACTGCACTGTCCTAAATGAAAGACCTCTGGGGTACTGGCCTAAGCTGGACCTCTCTTTAATGCCAGGAACACATACAACCCATGCAGTTCTGCCATACCCATGCAGTCTAACGAAGGAGAGTGAGGGAAAGAGAGTGAGGGACGCACTTAGCTGGTGGAGAGGAGGCTCGTGCACTACATAAAGGAAAAAGACGGTACAGACGTAAACAGAGTGGTCGTGCTCTGTGCCTTTGGCTCTAGCTGTGCGCAAAAAGGAGAAAGAGGAGGAATAAAATGAGAGGGTTTAGAAAACTGCTGGCTATAACACACCCAAGGTGGTTAGAATGGATCCTTTAATACAAAAAGTACTACAGGGACTACAGGTGACACCTGTACAAAAAAGACGAAGGGGGAGGACCGGTTACCTTCTGAGGAACAACAAGGACAGAGGGAGACGGGTCTTCTACGAGGGGAACCAAGAAAGGGTTCAACTACCACCCCAGGAAGACAAAGAGAAAAAGAGACAAAGAAAGAGACAGACAGGAATAAAAAGACAGAAGGAGGGATTCAGGTACATAGTTGGGATCACTGAGAAGAGGAGAAGGGTAGAATAATAGAACGAGAGTGAGGATGAGATGAGAGAATGACTGGGAGATGCAGAGGAACTGGCAATGGCTGTGACTGAACCGCTGAGGAGGCAGGTGCTCACTGGCTGTGCATGCATCTTCACCTATGGGCCGATCCCAGCAGGGGGAAACTCTCCCTGTGTCTCAATTCAAGCACTATGCGCTAGATCCTCACTGTACACATATGTACCTCACTGTACAGGGTCTGGGGTTCTGGAGTTCTGGAGTTCAGACTGAAGTAAGAGAACCAGGCCTACAAAAATACTCTAATAAACCAACAAAACATTCCCATCATGCTCCCGAGCTGATTAGTGGCCCTCTAACATTTGATATTTACCTCTGAGACTATGAGCAACTCCTTCAGTGTCAGATGATCTGACACAAGTGGACACAGTTCAGCTAATAGCTTTTAAATAGTTTCATATACATAAATAATAAAACTAACTAGTGGACTTAGGCCCTGCCACTATGATATATGGATCGCTGGTTCAAATCTCGGGTCGAATCTCGGGTCATCCAGAGTCTAAGAGAGCACAATTGAGGTGGGTTGATGGCACTTCTTCCCCACTTCACTCCTAATGTGTTGTTGGTCAACACAGGCATTTGTTAGCTGTTATATTGGAGCTGAGGAGCCTCACTTTCCTCCGAGCAAGCTGGCTATCTAACGAGATTAAAAAAGAGGCGGTGGCTGGCTTCATAGTATTCATTTTTCTTGTGTTTCTTGTGCATTTGGCCTTGGGTAGAAAATTGAAAAATTGAAAAATTAAAAACAAAAAAAACATAAAAAACTAAATAAATAAATAAATAAAACACTAGGCTATATTGCGTAATATGGTTTCAAAAACAGTGTTTTTCCCCCATGTACCTTTTATATGAATACCCTAAAAACGTTTATTTAACACAGGGCAAAATCCTGCCAATTCCTTAAATGCAAGAATTCCAGCTTAATAACAGGAAGCCCTAATATGGGCCAAACATGGTATAAGGAAATCCTTGACTTGAGACACAGGGACTGGATACAGCCCTTCAGAAAAAAGGACCTAGAAATGAAGAGAAGCATAATAGAGAACCTCAGTAGCATAATGTAAATTCCCTAAAACAGTGTGTGGGAAAAAATTAAGATGAATGTCCCCCAATAATTCAACTTTACACTCACACAAACACTCACAACCACATGTACATACACACACAGGACAGACATAAGCAAGTTGGCACCTAACAATGTTAGTATGCACAATGCTAAAGGAGTGTCTTTTTAAATATGCAAACTTTTGTCAATGGACGTTTGCAAGGACCAGTTACTGGTTTAGGCTCTCTGATGCTAAAAGGTAAGACTATGCAAGACGGAAGCTAAAGCCATAACAAGGTCTGGAAGAAGCAGGGTTCTAGCATTTAGTGAGGAGGTTAGTTAATAAGCCCATCTCTCCGCCTGGAAACATGTTTCTCTGTAAAAGGAAGCAGGTTGGCTTGTTAGCGCTATTAGCCTGAAGAGCTCTTCAGCTTGTTAAGCTACATACCACCAAGGTGTATGTCCAGAAGGTCGGAGATACTAGAGTCTTCCCAGTAGTCTACAACAGCAAACAACCGTCTGAGTTAACTCACACACACACTTACTCTCACACACACACACACACACAGATCTGGGGCAAATGTAATGTAACAGCATGTAATACTAAAAGAAATGGTGATAGTGTATTTTTCATGAGACTGATGAATCACACAGACTAGACCAGACACAACCAGTACCATAATGGACAGAGACAGTGTCCCAGAGTAAAAGAGAGGCACCTATGCAGATGCATCTATTTTGCCTTAGTGCTACATGTGCTTGGTAATGTCTGGTACCTGCTTCTCCTCTGAGAGCTTTCTCCACAGCAATGCCCTTTTCCTCTAGCTGCCTCTGCTTCACTTCTACCTGCTCCAGCTGTCGCTGAATTATCTGTGGTACAGACACAGACACACACATTCATAAGAGAAAAGTGTGAATGTAATGAGAAAGAAATACATGAAAGGACCACATAGCAGATGTCATCACAATCTAACATCTGAAAAAAACTCAAAATATGTTTTTAAATGAAAGTGAACGCAGCCTGAAGTAGGCTGCTGCTGTGGACACTGATCAGAAAGTAGCTCGCTGTGCTGACCCAACATGCCAACAGGCTATTTAATGCCTTATAGAGCTATTTAGAGCATAGCTAGCTAGTTATTTAGCGTGCTGCATCCAAATAAGAAGAGGACTCATGTCTATGGTTGAAGGCACTAAATTTACCCAGAGAAATGGCTCGGTTATGACCCCCTGGTGAAATGGACACCTCAGGTGTTTGTGAGGCTGATAGGTAGGACGTTAGCCTAAGCAGTAAGCACTAACCTACCTAAGTTTACAAGTTTTAGTTGCATCCATTGCTGACACAGATGTGCAAATGCACACACATAGCCTGTCAAGTGCCTGTGACCTGAAACAGTTGAACCTGAACCTATTAATCTATTGGCGCCATTAGACCAGGTGTGTGCAAGAAGGGTATAGTGCCTTTCAGCATTGAGCTGTGGAGGAATAGAACTGTGTTCTCTGGAATTATGGTGCTCCATACAATACTTTTGAGATGAGATGGGATGATGACCATCCAACATTCATGTCGTTGAATGCAATCAAATCCTCACAGCAATGCTCCAAAAAGAAAAAGGTAGAAATCCTTTTCTGGACAGTAGAGACAGCTACTCTAACAAAAGCAGGATAAACTTTACTCTAAACTACCCTTGACTTTGTCAGAAACAATGAATAATTAGGTGTCTCAATACTTTTGTCCATATCTATTTTAAGCCTCAAGAAAGGGAAAGCACACTTTATTGCCACGACAGAAAGTAAAGAATTCAACCTCAGCATTTAACCCATCTATGGCAGTGAACACACACACACACACACACATGAGTGCAGAATGGCAGTGAGAACACACCTGTGTTGAGCAGGGTAAAGTGCCTAGTTCAAGAGAATCATGACTATTACCTGCCAGTCCAGGGGATCAACCCAGCAACCTTCTGGTCCCAAGCATGTGTCCCTAACCTTTAGGCCAGGGTTGCCCCAAGACACTCATCATTCTACATCATTCATGAGTGCTTCCAAACACAAGTACACACACTGACCTGAGCACGGTGAAGTCTCCTCAGCTCTTCCTGTTTGGCCTGCCTGCGTGCGGCTCTTTGCACTCTGCGGGTCAGCTTGGCATCCAGCTCCTCCTCTGCTCCTGTTTTCTGAAACAGCGTGGAAGACAGGCTTATACTGGAGGGGTCCTGGAACACCACCCACACCCCCAGCACCTCAGTCGGGCATGACGACTCTCGGGTCCCCACCTTGGCCGGCTGCCGCGACTTCACTCTGCGCTTCTATTGGACAACAGAGCCAAGAGGCGGGCTGAGCGCTACCTTCTCGACCAATGGGAGCTAAATGTGGGCAGGATGTGCGAATGGGAAACAGCAGGACTACCTTAACGGCATATGCTCTCCTGAATGCCAGTGCGTGAGGCACGTAAAGAGACTTGGGAGAGAAAAGTTGGAGTCTAAATGAAACAGTCAGATCAGAAAATAAACAAAACTGCTGCCTACTCCCAAAACATCAAGTCACAAACCACTAGCACCTACAAAACACTGCACAGAGAACATCACCCCCACAGAGAACATCACTACCACACTCCCAGGAACATCTAAAAGCCCCAGAACACAGCACAAAACTACTCACTGAGCAAAACACACACTCTAGCAAGTGTACTAGTGGTGTTCTCACAAGGACACTGTGTAATATACCTCCTGAGGCTCCTCCACATCACCCTCCTCTTCACTGATTGCTTCTTTCTGAACATCTGACCTGATGATGTCAGACAACTCCTGACTCAGCTGAAAATAGGGCCACATGGCAATTAAGCGCCCAATGCAACAACATTCTCAGTTTAGATACTTTGCTTTGCTCTGCGGCACTAACTAAAAAAGATATTTGCTCTCTTTCTACATGCAAGGTTGTAAAAGACACAGACTGTTTGTTATATATATAACATATATATAACAAACTATTAACTATTATTATTCTATCATAATACACCTACACATTAGGATTAAACTGTATGCATAAATAGTGTACTACTGTCACAACCACCATACTGCACAGTATTATTCCTCAAGCGCTGTCCTGCAGCAGCACACTGTGCTCCTGCTCCCTCATCTTCCTAAGCAGTGCAGGCCACAGGTGTGGTGTAGTTCCACACTGCTCCTTTCACAGAGATGAATAGTTGTGGGCATGTTTTACAATGATATAATATTCCTGCATTATTACACTGAATACTAATAATACTAATAATACCTTATATTAGTAAATAAATAATAAAATAAATTGTGTGGAAACTCAACTGACAATAAACATAAAACACTTTCCTGGTCTCTGAGATTACTCTGAAGTACTGAAGGTCTATATGAAAATGCAATTAGGACATAAGTTTTTTTTCTTTCTGAGTAAAACTACAAGTATCCAATTTCAACAATACTTGAGTATAATTTAAAAAAATGTTTATTCTAACAAATTAACAAATGCTAACATAAGTATAAGTATAAGCAATTTGCTTTTCGAATAAAGGTCATCAGCTGCTGTTCTCCACCAACAGAACCGCAAAGGGAAATTACATTAAGCCCGTAAGAATGTGAAAGGAGAAGAAAAACAAGAAAGAAAGGGAGTCATGCAAAGAGGTGATGCAGAGCAGACTTTGTTTTTACCTGAGCTCTGAGTGGGGATCTCTCTAGCACAGCATTGCAGGACAGGTCAGTGTCTTCAGAGAAGCTAAAGTTCTTCTTAAAGCGCAAGTCTAGAAAATAGGAAACCTTTTTTACAACTGCTTAGTTGAAAGATTCTTATGAATCACTACGCTATGATGCTAAAATGCACAATACAACAAATATAAACAAAATGCGTTTGTCTATTTGTTCCAAGATGGTTAAGATCTAGTTGGAAACTTCAAGTAAAGCTATGAAATGTCTTAAACAAGCTTTAAAATGTCAGTGTTTAATCTAGAATGGCCAAAAATGTTTGCATGCACACGGTAGCCTAGTGCTAACATTTTATTTGAACAAATGTTTTCCTTGGTATTTAATTGAGATTTTATATATAATCAAATGTTATTTTATATTACATATAAAACTTTTTTAGGTTTTATATGTAATATTTTCGTATTTAGTTTGTTTAGATATTTATGTATATGTTTATCTAGTTTATTTAGCTAGTTCATATATTTAGCTTGAATAACGAGGTTTTGAAGCTATTAGAAGATTTTACATAAGTACATAAGTAAACCAAGAAACTGTCAGGAGCTCATGTGTAAAAGATCTAAAGCTTAAAACATAAGGTATTCGCTGCTGCTGTTCACTGCTATGGGAAATGTTTTTATTATATTTATTTCGAGAAATGATTCATTAGCTAGCTTGTGTAAAAGACCACCCAGAAAAAAGGAGTTGGTTCTAAGTGGTGCTTTGCATTAATAATACTGTGTGCTGTTGTTCACCTGTGGTTCTGCTTAGGCCAGGCATTCTCCTCCTGCTCTCCAGGTCAGTGGCGGCTGGCAAAGTGCCAGCCAGTGCTGCAGCCTCCTTCCTCTTCTTCTCCCTTTTATACCCGGAGAAGACGCTCTTCCACAGAGACTTGTGCTTGGCGGATTCCTGCTGAGCCTCCCCGCTCTTTCTGCTCTTCCGCGGTGAGAACAGAGAGCTCCGCTTCTTCTCCTTCTCCTCTGCCCCTGTCTTGACCTCTGGCCTTCGTAGCCACACCTCAGCCCCACCAACCTGCAGGGGGCCCTCTGTTAGCGTCCTCCAGCCCTCCCTCTTGTCCTTACCAGCATGCTCTGGGGCAGCGGTCTTGTTGGGGTAGCTAGATGTCTTGTGATCCATGAGACTAGCTCTCGGTGGCAGCTGACTTTCCATGGCGTGGCAGGGGAGAGCTTCATCTGCACATAAAACCTCCACCTCGTCTGGAGGGAGGCTCTGAGCATGAACCAGGCCTTTCTTAAGCCTGTCCTGCTGTAGCACACCTGGATGTGACCCAGAAGTTAACAGAATTTCCCTCTCTACCGCTGGTTCTGCTGCTAGCTGATAACACCTGGCTACAGGCGGACTGCAGGGAGGAGTTAAAAGGCCTGAGCCTGGCGCAGAGTCTCTGTGATTGTTTGCAGTGATCCTAGAGGCGTGGTTAGATGCCAAGCCCACCTTGTCCTCCGTCACGTGACCCTCAAGAGTGATGTTAAGTCTGTGGACCACAGAACAGCGAGCTACCACCTGCTCTAGCACGGCCCCTGGCTCACCTGCTTCTGAGGCTTGGGAGCGAATGGACAAGGGCGTGCCAGATGAGGAATGCGTGTGTGCACTTTCAAAGTCGGTAAGTGAAGGCGTCTGGGTACTGCGTGTGCATGTGCTCATATTGTGTGTGTCTGTGCTTGGGTTGCTTGAGTCACATTTGCGAGGGGTGCTTGAGGGGGAGTCGGAGGCGGTAGTGTAAAGGGATGGTGTGTGTATAGAAGAGGTGTAAAATGTGTCTCCAGTGCTAGAGCTGTGCGTAGAGGAGCCATCGTTACTCGTCAGATCACGAGGCAGTGGTGTAAGCCCCAGACTCTTTCTGATCTGAGCACTCTTCAGCCAGAATTCCTCGATAACCTCCGTCCTCTTGGCTAGTGGGTCCTCTGGAGTCAGAGGCAGGTCGGATGTGGGCGTAAACGTGTGTACAGAACGTGTGAGAGGTGTATGCAGGCTTTCAGATGGAGAAGAACAGTCTCTATGGGGGATGCAGGGCTCCATGTCCTGTAATTCACAGCATTTACCCCTTCTGTCTGAGCAGCGCTTCACTTCAGGCTCATCAGGATGCTCCTCAGAAGACTCTGGAAAAAGGTGAATTGCGCATGGAGTTACATTGGCATGAGGAATCTCGGGACTCATGATCAGATGGAAGTAGCATCATGGTATCATACAACATAGCCAAGAAGCAAAAGGAAAATAATCAAGTATGTAAGCGGGTAAAGGCAGTGAGCAAAAAAAAAAAAATTATTTTGCCATAATTATGAACATTTAGACTTTCTGTATGTTTCATACTTCATATAAACCTGACACTGATTTGGCCATATTTGACATTTGATGTGTTTTCTATTGTAAAATGACAGGTTACTCTGGTAATAAAAAAATCTGTCCTGAGTTACTGTCCTGAGAAGGCTTGTCACTAGATTTGGAGCATCGCACCATCATTCCAGAGAACACTGTTCCACTGCTCCAGTGCCTGGGGAGGGGGCCCTAACCCTCTAGCCCATGCTTGGCCTTAGGCAGGGTGCCAATAGGTTCATGTTTTCCTGCTCCAGAGGATCCTATTCTATTTACAGTACTTATTTACAGGAACTAGACAAGCTGTGTGTGCATTTGCACAGCTTTGTCAGCAATAGGTGAAACCTAAAGTAGCTAAACACATTCATTAGAAGGGGTGTCCGCAAACATGTAGTGACATGTAGTGTATATATTGGTTGGCTAATAATATTAGTCAATATTTGTCACTCATTCTACAAAAATATCACTGATAATACCTGACTTTGATTTTGACTGTCGTATTGCCAGGACCTCCCGAACATGAGTCACCCCTCTGTTGAACTGTGTGAATTCAATAGTGGTGGAACCAGTGATTCTAAACTTAATATACAGTCATTTGTGAAAGTGAGAATACTCCTGTTCAACTAACATGTTTTGTTGCCTTTATAGTGAAATGAAGTGATCAAACTCCGAAATTGTGTCAGAGAGAGCAAAATCTAGCAACTGGTGTTGGGAAAAAGGTGAAATGAGACTGTGTTTGGGCTCGTAGCTGGCCATCTAGGCTTAGATAGGTTAGCTAGCAGGCTAAACACCACAGAACAGACCGTGTTCCAGCAAATGTTTAGAGGATAAAGCCTCATACTTTAAAGCACAAAGTTGAGTGAATGGTCTTGTCTGTTTTCAGGTACATTTAGTAGACTGGTCAATCCAGGTTTGCCTCCTCTCCCTTTTAATCAAACTCACATGTTGTCAAAACTCAGATATGCTTGTTTTTTTTTTTTTTTTGCTTTTTTAACCATAACCAGAGCATGACATGACCAATCAGTGAGCTCCCACAGTGCCTCCAACCTGTGGCTCTCTTAAATGCACATGGGGGATTGGGGGGTTATTTGGCTGTGTACTAGACAGACACAGAATGGAAATTTGACACATCAGATTCGTCGCAATTTTAAAATACCGTCCTCATTTTGACATGTCAACATTTTCAAATACAGCGGTGTACAGTATTACTGGTATAACAACCAACCCTAACTCAAATCAATAAATAAAACCAAAATCACAAATGATTATGAGTAACTATGCCCCCCAGTGGTTTAATATTTAAGAATTTTGTTTTTATTTGAGTTATTTAAGAAATTAAGAAGCGTAGCAATGGAGAGCTAATCATTCATTTGTAAAGCTCTGGTTAACTAAAACTATTAAATCAATGACTATAGAAAACATTCATTGAATTAAAGTATAAAAATCTATTTTTATAACTGATTGTTATCCCCATTACATCAGTATTGGTATAGACCACAAAGTTTTCATATTGAGCGGACCCTTCGTTATCCATTTAACAGTGAATTCTGTATGTAATGCAGTCAGTGGACTTTGTCCTTTACCTATCATTGTGTAAAGCTGTGCTGACCTTCAGTAGTGAATTGAATAACATGCAACTGGATGGAAAAAAAAAAAAAATTGCACTGCAAAATAAGGCATGCCTTATTCCCCTGCTCATGCATGCTGTCACGGCCAAAGCTTGCCGAACTGAACTGTTAAAAATTAAGGCAACTGAAAAAAAAACTGCGAGTTGTCCATCAAGGCCTGGAGGGGCGGTGCTACCTTTGATTACACCTGTTTCCTCTTCCTCTAGCCACACCCCCGTAAGCCGCTCCCTTTCCCAAGGGCAATATTCGCCCTCTAATCACACACAAGCACACACAAATGAGCAATCACATAGACACAAACACAGATCAGCAAACCCATCCAGACATACACCCACATCACCATTAAGACAAGTACACACAGACACGCATGTATAGTGCATAGAAATGCCACACACATCCATACAAACACAGACACAATTAGAGAGAGAGACACACAGAGAGAGAGAGAGAGAGAGAGAGGCGGTAAGAGCTAGACTAGTAAAAGCAACAACAAGATGGCTTTGGTCCAGACTCCCCCAGAACAGTTGAAAAACTACTCTCAGGACACACTTCACCCCAACAACTGAATATGCAAATGAAAACAGCTGTGGAACTTTCCTACCATCGCTGGATTCCTCGTCACTCTCCTCTTCTTCAGAAACCTCCTCTTCTTCCTCTTCCTCTCCTCGTTCCTCCTCATCGTCCTCTTCTTCCTCCACTCTTTGTTCCGCCCCTCTGTCTGACTCCCTCACTCCATTTGTCCTGGCCTGTGGCTCCTCACTCCTCCTCCAGGACGCCTCCCCCTGATCTTCTAGCTCTGACTCTGAGCTACTGGGAAAAACAAGAGTGCAATAGAGCGCAAGACAGAGAGAGAGAGTGAGAGAGAGAGCATGTGAGAGAGAGAGCTGTTATTAGCAAAGAGTCAGACTATTAGTAATGTCTGAAAGTGACAGGATCATACAACCTTTAAAATCCATAATAATTTCTTTGGCAGATTTTTAAAGATGACCATGCACTAAATCAACCAGGGATCACATGTATTTTTTTACACATTCTAAATTGGCTACTATTCAGATTTGAGTTGACCGGCATGCACTACACTCTTAAAAACTAAAGGTGAGATCTTTCAGCAATGGTGTAGAAGAACCACTTTAAGTTCCACACTATTGAAAGAATAGGATACTTGAGTAACATTTGGAGGTTCTTTAATTTGAAACTGTGGAGGAATCACTTAAGGTGGTTTTTAGACAAAAAAGGTTCCTCGAAGGTTCCTCACCGCACCGCCACAGTTCCTCCACAGTTCCTCCACAGTTCCTCCACAGTTTCAGTACTTTTAACAGTGCATATAGAACAATATTTGTAATAGAGATGTGAAAGAGGACAGAAACTCTAAAGGTCTGAAATCCTGATCCTTCACTTAATCTACAGGTTATATATGGAGTTAAAGGTCTGTCACACTCGTAAATACTATCATTAAAAGAGCACAGTTGATAACTAGTGCTACACGCTACATCCCATTTAAAATCTGTCCTATGCTCCGTGTTTCTCACATAGCGTAATACCACTGTTTCCATCAAGAAAAACATTCATGGCTGCTTAATTTAGAAGCATCACAGTCAGTCCGAACACTTTGCACTAACATGTTTCTGGCGTGAGTGAGCTTAGCTCCAGAGAGCACACACACTGCACACACTTTTCCCGTCTGCCTGATTTAAAACTACTGTCAGCTAACTGTTGGCTAACTTGCAATTACGAGAGGACAGGTTGTGAATCAGCAGCTCTGAGACACAGTGAAGAGAGCTGTGTCCAGCCACACCGAACATAAACAGAGCTATTCTAACAACTCTCTCTCTCTCTCTCTCTCTCTACCTCTCTCTGCTCATCTTTATGCTCATCTTCCCTCCAGGCACGATGGCAGTTTGAAAAATGAGCTGCTTTTTATGAACTGTTTATGTGAAGTTACCCCAGCTTACAAAACGTGTGTGTGTGTGTGACTGTATGTACAGTATGTGTCTGGTACCTGGACTGCTCCTCACTCCCTTTGCTGAGGCTGAGGTTATGCTGTGCCTGCATCTCCTCCGGCACCTCCTGTAGGGGGCTACCTTGCTCCTGCAGGCATGGCCTGTAGTTCTCCAGCTCTATGCGCTCCGGCGTGCCACACAGCCGCTTGGCCAGCTTGGCTGCCAGGTCAGGAGGAGTGCTGGAGGACCAGTTGTCCGGGGGAGTGTCTGTGTCCACAGATCCATGGGAAGAGATGGACAGGGGCGTGGGAGGAGGGCCAGGAGGTGCCTGGAGGGATTGAAAAAGATTTAGCCATGATAAAAAAAAAGTATTTGGTGCAAAATAAAGGAAATGCAGGGCAGGCTGACATCACTGGTTGGAATTGCTCATGTACTACCAGCTGCCTGTCAGTGATAATACATGCTGAAACTTTTCTGCTGACACAACCAAAATAAGGAGCTCCTACACACTTGTGGGGGAACCGTTTTGTATTGTCCCGTCCAACAACACCTGATTTATTGTGTGAAGACTTAAATTAGCTGGCTGAATTAGTGAAGACCCAAAACTAAACTATGCAATGCTGTGGCCTTTAAGGTTGCAGTTTAAAACACCATATGTGCAAATGTTAATGGACACCCCTTCTAATGAACGCATTCAGTTGCTTTAAGTTGCACTCATTGCTGACACAAAAAAGCACTGCCAATTGGACTCTCTGGAGCCGTTAAACATGAACCTACTGGCACCATGCCTAATGCCAGGTGTGAAGCAATGGAACTGTGTTCTCTGGGCTGATGGATGGTGCTCCATCCAAAACATTTTGGGAAGAACTGGGGAGTTGGGGATGAGGTGGGGTGGGGTCATCCGACATCCTGGTCTAACTAACGCTCCTGTCGCTGAATGCAATCAAATCTCACATCATTGCTCTAAAATCTAGTAGGAAGCCTTTTTCCCTGGACAGTAGAGACAGTTACTCCAACAAAAGCTCTCTTGATTTCAGAAGAAACAAAACGTGAGCAGGTGTCCCAATTCTTTTGTCCACATAGTGGACACAGCCTTGAGCTGAAGTCGTATGCCAGGCTCAGGCTACAAGATATTTTTGTCTTTCACAATGTTCACTATGTCAGATGTCGTCATGCTGGGTCTTGCCTGGGGGACTGGCAACACTATTCGTTTGACATAGACCAATCATTATTCATGATCGTACTTGTGTGAGTTAGTACGTCTTTAGGGAGGGGGGTCAAGAAACTGTCAGTCATGGCTACAGAAGCTCTGTGTGCAGTTTTGTGTTCAGAAGAGAAAAAATAACAATATGAAAAAAGGACTGAGGTCCTGTGTCTGGGTCTCACAAGGAGGACATTATGAACTGTCTGTCCTTCAAAGAGAACTTGAGGTAACATGTCAATAACATAAATCTAGCTAGCCATTAGGGTCACTGTACATAAACAGAAGGTCTTGTGGAGGACAAAATGAATGGGATTTGGGAATTAAATAAATTTAATATTCTGATCAATTTTAGATCCCTCCTTCTCTTCACCATGTTTACATATGTGCACCAGAGAGCAGTCTGTCCTCCTATTGGTCAATTTCAAGAAACATGTCAAACTGGGTGGAAACAAACAAAGATTCTGCCATCATGTGATGTCCCAGACATTTGCTCGCAATGCTCATATTCAGACCTGGCATTGGAAATTTGTTGGCTCCGACAAATTCATGTCAAAATCACGCTAAATTTGTATAGTCTGATCTTGGCATTTTCTCATATCTGAAAAAAAATGGTATGTAATGGTTATTTAACTAAAAATACCAGCATACAACTAACATTAACTTTTTTGATTAGGACTGTATGTTTGTGAGTATGTTAGCTTAACCACTTCCCAAAGCTGTTCTTGAGAAAAGCTAGCACCTGTAGTTATCATTCAGTTAGCGTTGTCAAAAGCATCCATATATCGATACACATTGACTCTGAATACTCATTAATCACAGCATTGAATACTGAGAATTTTCTTCCCAAATTATGGTTAAAGTAAGACAGTAGGCAAATTGCACATATTTTACATATTCCACATAGTTTATGATAGTATTTGGATTTTATTCCAAATGTAAATACGTTTGACACTCAGAGCCTAAGCTTACCTGAACTTGCATCTGATGCTAGCAGTCATTTTTTAAAAATGTACATGTGACTGACAATTTGTGGACATGCCAGTTTTGAAACTTTGGGACTTTTTGAAAGTTTGAAAATGGGATTTTTCATAGTATTGTACTGAAGTCTGACTTTTGGGATTGTGACAACTCTACATCCGACACCTAGTTTATCTAATTAGTTCATTAAACTTCATTAAAGTAAACCTGTGTTCTTCTATAACTGTAGTGTTCTAACCTACACACATCCAGTTTCATGAAGCTCAGGTTCCTGAGGGCCTCAGCACTGCAGTGTCTTGCATTTCAACTTCCTTTCCAAGAACACCTGATTTATTATGTGAAGACTTAAATTAGCCGGCTGAATTAGACAAGACCCTAAACTGAAATATGCAATGCTGTGGCCTTCAGAGTTGCAGTTTGATACACCATATGTCCAAATATTTGTGGACACCCCTTCTAATGAATGCATGAAGTTACTTTACGTTGCATTCATTGCTGACACAGATGTGCAAATACACAAACAAAAAGGCACTGCCAATAGGACTCTCTGAAGCAGATCAACATGAACTTACTGGCACCATGCCTTATGCCAGGTGTGGACCATCCAAAGCGTTTGATCAGATGGGGGGTTTGGGGATGAGGTAGGGTGTGATTATCTAAACTACTGGCCTAACTGACACTCCTGTCGCTGACTGCAATCAAATTTCTTACAGCAATGCTCTATAATCTAGTAGAAAGCCTTCCTCCCTGGACAGTAGAAACAGTTACTCCAACAAAAAAGGGTTGAAAAACTCTCTTTGTACTCCTGATTTCAGAAGAAACAATAGGTGAGCAGGTGTCTCAATACTTTTGTCCGTGCAGTGGACACAGCCTGAAGTCATATGCCAGGCTCAGGCTACATGATATTTTATGTGATATAACTATATCATTGTAGTAATCTCAGTAGGTATGTTAAATAAACTAAGCAAAGCTATGGCCCTGAGTATGTCACATGCCTAAGCCTGTGGTTCCCAGCTCTGGTCCTGGAGTACAGCTGCACTTTTCCCTTTTTTCATGTTTTCCTAAATGTGCAGCAGGGCACGGCTACTCCAGACCAGGTGTGGGAACCACTGGTGAAAGCCAAAGACAGCAGTAGAGCAGTAGCAGTACCTGGACAGGGCGAGTGACCGGGGTCGGAGCCGGCCTCTTCCTCTGAGCCAATCCCGCCAGCCTGTAGCTGTAGTGCTGCTTACAGTAGAACTTCCCTATGTAGACAGAGGGTACAAAAAGAAATAGTAGAAAAAGCAAGTGAGACTGAGGGTCATATTTATATTGCAGTTGAGGACCCACTAAAACCGCCTCTTTTTCAAACCTTCAGCCCACGTGACTCAGAAGAGTCCATTGGTGGAACGTTTGTAAGATGTTTTGTTTTTTTATTTTCAAAAAACGAATCTTGCCAAGGGCTCTCATTGTGGTGTGTGTGTGTGTGTGTGGATGTGTGTGTCACTTGTGGTTGACAATACAGCTCCTGACCACGCTAACACACACGCCAGACCTTATGACTGCAGAATCAAAACAACAGAGCGTTTTGTCCAAAGGGACGAGTGTCGCCCACGGCAAGACCCAGCTGACACAGTGTAACAGCCGTCTTTGTGAAAACAGCTACAGAAATACTACAGAAACAACGGCAGAAAATAAGTGCAGCTACGGGCGTTACACAGTAAGTGCTGTGTGATTAGCTTTATTGCTCAAAGCATTGTCAGAGTGACCTCCTGTACAGTATGGGTGCCAAATGCTGTAATTTATGGTCATAAGTTGCATAGGTTTTCCCTATGGCATAAAGACTTGTCAAAAGTCTTGGACCACCCTCAATTCTTTCAGTTTTTATTGACATTTATGTACTTAATCAGTACATAACCTGAAATGGTGCCAAAAAAAGTCGAGTGACCTCAAATGCTGCAAACAATGGTTCAAACAATTTATAATTTACAAACCCTTTCTCTGTATAAAAGCAATGCAGGAACAGACAGTGATACTGCACTCTCTACTGCAGTACTGAGAGAAATTACACATAATTAATAAAGAAAACTGGAAAAAAAGTAAGAGGTCAGGATCTAAATCAACAACAGTATCAGAAGACCCTGTTTATACCGTGTTACTTTGTGTGTGTTGAGTATCAGGGTTATATCTGGATAAGACCAAGCCCCATAAAAATACTAGTATAAACACACCCAACACACATTTAATCCTGATACAAATCCCATCACTCAAACCACTTCAGGGAGTGGCAAATTTAGGAATCACTGAAGACTTGTAGCTGCAGGTTTGACAGATGGAGCGGCAGTAAGTCATACAAAGATGGCAAAATAAGGAAAGCAGGCTCGCCTGAGCCATGCAACACTGCCCATGGACTACTGAACACAACTGGGGTGTAATGTGGCACCCATAAAGACAACGTATTGATCATCTGATGAATTGAAATAGACACAATTCGAGAATATACTGAAGTATGCAATTTGTGTGGACTCCAGGGCTACAGGAAATATTAGTGATGGAGGAACCAGAGGGTCAAGCTCTAGTTTCTCAGCACCACAGCAGGACACTTAAGTCTTAGCTGTTTTGGTGGTACCAGGGGAGCTAATACAATATTAATGTTATGGCTGAGTGGTGTTTGTCCAGCTATGGAGAAGCTGTATACTTTGATAACTGGCTGAGCAATTAGCTAAATTATCACTTGCATGTTTTTTTCACAAAAGGTGAATGACAGACTTTACCTTCATGTGCACACACACCAACACACCCACAACTATCTTTATATTTCCCCCTCAGAGCACAAAATATTGGGAGGAGATCATTATATTGAATTTACTATAGATAACCCGCTAAACTGGCCACAAACATGTCAGACCCCTTTAGGTAAATCTGCCTCTAAGACAGTAAACACACATTCCTTTTCTACTACACACCTTGGAGCTGGTCGTAGGCGTAGTTGGAGAGGCGTAGTGTAGAGCTGCAGTGGTCACACTGGAAGCAGCTTCTGTGGAAGAACTTCCCCTCGGCACTCAGTCTCTCCATCACATACACACGCCGGCCACAAAAATAACACACATCACTACCTCCCACGCTCACAGGAAACTCCTTTCGCTGAGAGCCCTGCAGACCACAGAGTCAAAGGGTACAGTTAGGACAGTTACTAGGGCAGAGTCCATGCAGAGTCCATTTTCCTTAGCATTTTTCAAAAATCCTGTCTATTTGCAACACCAAAAGTGAAAAGTTGATTACCAAACACAGTCATTTTTCCCCCTGTACACTGTAAACGTTGACCTCTGCAATAACTCTGCAAGACAATGGGTTTTCAGTTATTTCTGTAGAGGGATAGGTGTCGAAATCGCTGCCTGGGGTAATCGCCTGTGTGCTACAGATGTAGCAGATCAAGAACAAATGCTGGAGCATGCTGAAGTAGGGCAAAGAGCAGGACACAATAACTAATGTGGGGAAAATAGAGCATGGGCATTTTATGGTCCAATAATTTCAAATTGAACATCGTCACTGCCTTGTATCTCCAAGCCAGCAACTTCACAGGAGAAGGAAAAAACCTTAACCTTTTTAATCAGTGTAAAAGGATTTAATCCCAAGCCATTTTTAAGCATATCTATTGGTCAATTTCTCATAAAATTGTGGACACAATGTAAAGGACAACTACTGCATTTAAAATATGTCAAAAGTAGTAACTTGTTGATCGCTGCGGTGCCAATAGCTTATTTTATTATGTATTTATTTATTATTTAATTATTTATTTACACTCTCTAGATGCCTGTAGTACAGTATCATGTGAAAGCATGTAAACAACTCTCAGTATGCAAACTAACTAGGCTAATACAGCCTTCATACAACAGGGTTAGTTTCAACACACTGTTAGAACTGAGCCTCAGTGATGCACAGTCAAACAATGTACTCAAATAAATGAAATTACTGTTGTGGTATTTGCTCTTTGTGGTCGAAATATGGTTTGATATAGCCTGGTTTCACTTATTATATTTATTTTGACTATTTGACTAAGATATGTGTATTCCAACTGTAATGTATTAGAGTTGGAAGGGCTGTCTGGTTCAGGCCTGGTCTGACTGCGTTAATTGCATTGATTATTTGCCTGCAGACTCTTACAAGCCCTTTCAGTTTGTTTACAATTAACCCCGCCAATGTGGTATTTACCAATCAGCCATAACATTAACACCACCTACAGAGGCATCTGTCAGCAAGTTGAAGGTGATGTGTTAAAAACAAAACAAAAAAAGGATCAGAGCCACTTTGACAAGAACCACAAGGGGGACCTACTCAATATTAGGCAGGTGGTGCTAATGTTACGGTTGATCAGTGTTGTAACATTTTTTCTAATGTCATTTCCAGCTGAACACAAATAGTAGGTGGTGGAAATGCATTGGAAAAAAACTAAATCTGTTATGCAGATCACCTATCACTCACCTCTCAGCATGCTTTGGACCGACTAAAAATAACAATAGCGGTTTCAAGGCAGTTTTATCTAAATAGGCCCATGATTTTTACTTTAGATTTACTACTTTAGATATACAAAAAAATAAACATAACATGACAGCATGACAGGCAGAACACAAGGCCTACAAATATCATTACAGCACTCTCACAGGATGCACAAGTAAAATCTCACAAAGCCAGAGTTTGTGTAGAGAAATTGGATTAGACACACACCCAAAGAAACACACACACACACACACACACACACACACAGGAAGCTAAAGTGTTCTATTAGTAAAGCTTTGCACACATTTTGCACACGGTATTAAGCAAATTCTAAAGCCAGCTCTATAGGTAAGAGCTTACCAGCTCCCTCTTGTCAAAAAGGGGCTTGGGGTCGTCCTGCTGTCTGTGGAGCTGACTGGCTATCTGCTCAGCCAATGAGCTCACTCCACCTGTGTACATCTTAATGTATTTCTAGCAATGAGAAACACACATGGAGAACAACTGCATGAGATGGAAGTGATACATAATGACAGGCCCCAAACAATTTTTACTTTTCTGTATTCAAAGCAAAAAGGGTTCTCTATAGCATCCTTTCCTTATATCCTTTCTGCCACTAGGTGTCGCAATAGAGCACCAGCAAATCAGGCCAAAACAAATGCTTCGTATTCAGTCACGCTCCAACTCTGATGCGTCTGGCTGTAGCTCCTGTTAGCATCGCGGCTCCAACCTTGTTGAGCCTGGCTTTTAACATCTCGTGTTTAAACCCGCTCCAACCCTGCTAAGTCTGGCTGCTGCTCCTGTTAGCACTGCGGGTCAAACCCTACTGAGCCCGGCTGTTAGCATTGCAGCCTATTCTCTTGGCTGTTGGCAGTAGCTAAATGCATTCATTAGAAAGGGGGTCCACAAATATTTGGACATAATACCAAAAATGTTAATATATTATTATTAATATCAACTCATTTTACTTTTGCTTGACTACAACTAGACATACACTAAATGTGGTGGTTGATGTAGCGTAGTGGATAACAACACTGGCCTCCCAATGGCAGACTAGGCCAAAGTATTGTTTCATCTAGTATCCATCACAGATGCAGCACTTGGTATCCTCATCAAAAATGATGGTATCGCGGCAACCCTATCTAGAACAGGTCTACAGTGGTTCTATCAGTGGTGAGGTTGTGTCCTGCACACTCCTTGAGTTGATCACACCACCAGTCGGTTCCCAGTTTGGGAAAACGTTCGGTTAAAATACTCTGTATCACATGTCCACTGCCTTGCAGTCAGCAATGACAAACACAAACAGTACACAACCTTCGCTGCAACTTAAAGCACCCCAGGCTTGTAAAGCACACACACACATGCCTTCACACACACACTTACACAGAGTCTCCCTCACAAGGCATTCACTCAATTTGATGACTGCAGGTCATAAAAAAGCAGCTCAGAAATAACGGTCGGAAAGCTGCACAAACAGGAGCACATTGTTCTGTAATGGGCCACTAATGAGCATTTATACCAGTCAACATTACACAAATACACACACGGTACTACCAGACGTGGGATCGACACACTAGTGGAACTTCTAGTCTACGCTACCCGTCCCACTCTACAGCACAGGTGTCTTTACCTGCTCGCTCCTGCAGGGCAGAGATTGCACCTTGATCATTTCCTTGTAGCGGAAGCTCATCAGCTCCTGCTGCTGTGTACGCTTTTTCTAGACAGAGCACATGGAAATATCACACCTGCTCCACAACGCATTCAACCGTTATCCAAAATGACTCCGGGGACTTTTCCCATTCCTAAGCCTCTAAGCACACAATGCCTTAAACTGGTTTAGGGGGTGCATTCAGCGCATACCTTTCTCCATGCAGGAACTGGGACCGGGGGCACAGGTGCGCTCGGAGGTTCAGGCAGAGGAGAAGCACACACGATTTGCTCCAGATTTGGCATGGAGCCACTCTGGCATGGGCATGGCAGATCACATGGACAAACCAAGTGAGCAAGAGTAAGGAAGAAGAAGAGCTACAGAAGACCAGAGAGAGCTGTGGGAGCTGCTGCTGGCTTTATGGTATAACTATGGAGAAGATATCACTGTGAAAGAAGTGCACTATTTCTAGAAAAGATGCTACAGCTTCTCTGAATTCTTATAATTTGATGAATAACATTTAACAGATGCACCATTGTAGCATTCAAGCAACATGACTCCAGATCGTTCTAAATTATTCACTATAACGAATGCATTTTTTCTAAAACTGATCGAGTGTTGCAAATCGAGCTATTGCTGTTAAACTAATGGTTTATTGTAGAACAAATCAAGTTTCATCCTCATTCTAATAGGAAGGTCAGGGAGAGTTTAACAGTGAAATTAAAACTTTTCATTTAATTCCAAAATGTCACGCTAGTTTGTCTTTAGTCTTGCCCTGATTTTTAATACATGTAAACAAATGAAATGACCCGCTGAAATGAAAACACAAAAGGACACAAATCTGGGGCTCAATTATTAAAAACAGTGGTTCCCAAAGTCATGTCAGGGAGCCACTGGAGTAAGTTCCTTACTATAACTCATCTGACCCAGTCCCTGAGGAACAAAACACAATAATAAATGTCAGGCCAACCTAAAAATAACTGATTATTAAAGCATTTTTGATTCGCTTAGTTCTCAGCCTCTCAGTTTCTCAGCTTCTCAGTTGGGTTAATGGTACATGTTAAATTGAGACGACTGTTTACCGTTCCCATCTGAAATTTAGGACTCCCCTATGACCTCAAAAAGGCCTTCCTATTCTCAGACTCCTGACCATGGAGAGCTGCAGTGTTGATGGGATTTGAACTGTTGATGTTCTGTCTCTCAAGAAACAGGCAGTTTGACAGTTGTGCCTGAGTTGTGAAACCATGTACATGTTGGTACATTTACTCAGAACTATATTTTATGTAGTTTAATTTTACATGTCTGGACTGTGAAACCGGATCATAAGTTCAAATCCAGGCAAGAGTTTAATGCTCCACTGTCAGAAGCCTCCCAGTTTGGGGACATCATGAGATGAGGGAATTTGAGCCTGCAGATGTGGGACTACCACCCTTGGCTTGGATGACACTAGCAAGAGCAGCGAGAGACTAGCTTCACTGTGGCAAGTTGATTGATCTGTACCACTCGCCAGAGCCATTTCCCCTCTGGTATCAATGGTCAGTGAGGCCCCGCTGTTATGCCAATGGGAGGCACTCAATGTGTAAGAAGTCCATTCTCTGTACACCCTCCCTATGGCGGCTAGAACATCCTTTGATGTTGGTGGTTTCTGAGATGCTACCACAGATGGTGGATGGCTCGCCAAAAGATTGCTAAAATAGGGCCCCTTGTCCTGACATTAGATACTAACCATGATATATAGAAACCAGGACTACTGAAAAATAAACCAAGTCATACTACTTCCATAGATAATGATTCTTTGGCTACAGTACATTTCTATATTACAGCAAACACCACACAACATCTGTCTGTGATAAAGTTGCCCAATTACCACAGGTACAGCAATGATCACCCAGTCTCACCTTCTAGAACATCCTTTGATGTTGGTGGTTTCCGAGATGCTACCACCTTTCGACCACTGTCACAGTCATTTCTGAACATCATGACCATCACTGGTTGGGATTGAACATCACAGATGCCATGTGACAAGGTTTGACGCACATGGCCAAAGGATGCGATTAGACATGATAATAGGGTGCCAGGTGAAGGGTGGTGGCATTTCAGAAACCACTAACTTCGTGGGATGCATATGAAGTGTCTCTCAATGGTATAACAGTGGTGCCGCATGGCCATTGATGCCAGAGGGAAGCGACAAATCTGGCAAGCAGTGCAGGGCAATCAATAAGCCACTGTGGACCAGTTTACCTCTACAATGAACACCTTCCGTCTCACTAGTGTCATCTGAGTCTAAGGTGGACTGCAAATATGAAAATACATTATTTGTATTAAACTACCTCCTGCAGCAACCTATAAAGTCACATACGTGGAATGTTAGAACATCTGTCTGCCAGTTCCGTAGGTGAAGCAAACATTACCAGACTGTTTATTAAATGTACATTTCAATTTTCTATTTAGGCTTGTTTGGTTGCTTTGTTTTTTCATCACCATCATCCTCATCAGCCTGTCTGCTCAACTTCATGAACATCTGCACTTACATAGCATGGTTGGGGAGGGCAGCACATTGAAATGAGCATTATTTATTTAATCATTTGCATTTTTATTTAAGGTTCATTTTAGCTTTAGTTGTAATTCCAGGGTCAGGGGCCTAACTCGAAATCATGGTGAACAAATGCTGAAGTCAAAAACAAACAAAACAAGAAAATCTGAAGAGACAACAAAACAGACTAAAGAAAAGATACATTTGGAATTGGAAAAAAGTGAATCTATGGGTATGACTACTGGTTCATTTAGAGCTGATATTAAATACTTAAAAAATGTAACATTTCCTCTTGAACTTAGACACTATAGGCCCTATCTTTCACCCTGCACAAGGAGCGTTGCGATGGTCATTGCTATCTCACATCCTGCCAACAGTCTATTTTCACGCCTTCCGTCTGCGTTGGTGCTTGCGAATATATCTAAGCTGATGGGCGTGGTGGTCTTGAAATGAGGTGTGTTCAGGTCAATTTCTGGCGTATTGCTATCTTGGCAACAGAAAACACAGGTGCACCACTGACTGAAAACAACCCAGGCAGACGTCAACAGTTAGATGTTCATTGCTACCTTGGCAGTGAACTGTCAACACAGGCACGTGCCCAACGCACGCACACAACTGACATTGGCAATCCGCCAAAGTCAGACCACACCTGGCTCTTAAAGGGAATAGCAATTGACAAGCTGATTGGTTTATTTCACGTTACGCCCAAAACACACCCAAGATTAATAAAGAAACTAGATAGAGTACATGCACACCTGACGTTGCGATAGCAAAGACACATTGACACACCCTAAATCAGCACGCGCTGTGTGTGGTTGATGGCTCGCCAAAAGATAGCTTAAATAGGCCCTTTTGTCCTAACATTAGATACTAACCATGATATATAGAAACCATGACTACAGAATAATAAACCAAGTCATAATACTTCCATAGATAATGATTCTTTGGCTACAGTACATTTCTATATTACAGCAAACACCACACAACATCTGTCTGTGATAAAGTTGCCCAACTACCACAGGTACAGCAATGATCACCCGGTCTCACCTTTATTCTATATAGCACACACCATTCTAAGCCTGGTCTGCTCTATCCAACCTCAACCAGAATCTTCTAAAAGCCTTTAGTCCTGCGCTGGAGCACTTCGAGACCCATAGCACTGACAGCCATCAAAGACCAAACACACGAATCCAAACAATTATGCAAATGCACACAAATGCACAGACTGACCTAGAACACACCAACATGTACATACACGCCAACACACACACAAACACCTGTCTCCGTATTGCAGCGACCGAAGGTGATGGGGCATTTTCTTCAAACTTGGCCAACAGCTGGGTGGCCATCGACCTGACTCTGCTTTGGTTACCGCCCACAACAGTCGCCATCCTCGACTCTGATTGAGGTGACACTTCCTGGGTGTGGTCATCATGGTGGTCTTCGGGACTTTCTTCCTGTTGTGGCGAAATGAAGAAAATACAAAAACTTCAGAAGCTTACCTCAAACTTTTATTTATTAGAAACATTTACTTTGATTCTTGAGGTCAGACTACCCTGTAGATTCTAAATAATTAATTGCCACTGAATAATTAGTAGGTACTGGATAATAGTACTGACTGAATAAGAAGAACTATAAAATTGCAACAATGAAATATGTCTAGAGTAGATACGGAATGATTAGAAGGTTCTAAATAAATAGTATTTATTGAATAATTAGTAGTTACTGACTATTAGTACTTACAGAATAAGTACTAAATAATTAGCAGTTACCTACTAATGGCCGACCGACTGCTAATGAAATAATTAGTAGGCAGTAAATAAATAGTACTTACTGAATAATTTGTAGTTACTAATTAGTACTTGCTAATTAAATACTAAATTATTAGGAATTACTTACTACTTACTACTCATTGAATATTCAGTATAGTAAATAAGTAGTACCTACTGAATAAGTATTAGTTACAGACTAATTACTGCTTTCTGAATAAACTCTAAATCATGAGTATTTACTGATTAATTACTACTCATTGAATAATTAGTAGATACTAGATAAATAGTACCTAATGATTAATCAGTACGTACTAAATATGTACTAAATTATTAGTAGCCGCTCACTAATTATGACATATTGAATAATTAGTAAGTACTGAATAATCAATTTGTACTGAATAGTAGGTGTTACAATTAAACAAAGTGAACTCCATCACAGAAGAACTCACATCTTCTGACTGGCCGGCTTGGCTTGTTCTCCTCCTCTTGCCCACTCCATCAGCATCCTTTTCTTTCTTATCCTGACAGATACACATGTATTATATCATGCACTGGTAAATGGCAGAGCTCAGTATGTGGTGTGTGTGTATATGTGTAGCGTACCTTGGGGTTGCGTTTACGGGAAAGACTCTGTCCCAGTCTGTTGAGCAAACACATTGGAGACTTGGTGCTATAGAGCAATGCTGCTCTTTCCTCTGGACTCAGACTCTCTGAAAGGAGTGAAAGGAGATCTCTATACACTCTAGGTCACACAGTTTGCTTTCTGATTTTATGAAGTGACAGATTTGACTCCTCACCACTGAGCGGCACTGTGTCTTTGAGGAGGTCGTGGAGCTGGCTGAGGTACATGACCATGCAGAGAGAGTCGCTTTCGTCCAGCATGCTCAGCTCCTGGATGGTCATGATAGGGGAGACTCCAAACTCTCGTTCAGCTATTTCCAGACCCAACTGCCAGTTCAGCTCAGTCTCACTCTCCTCCAGAGAGTCGAAATCACTGCAAGAGACAGATAAGACACACCAAACACACAAGATGACTGAAGTTGAAGGAGCCTGGAAATGTTCATTTCTGTTACTGTGACTATTTCAATATTTTGTAGCAACTCATTGGGTCAGAAGACTCTATATGTCCGAATGTTTGTGGACACCCCTTCTAATTAAACTATGTTAAGTTACATTAATTGCTGACACAAATGGCAAATGCACACACACACACACACACACACACACACACACACACACACACACACACAGCTTGTCTAGTCCCTGGACAAAAGTACTGCCAATAGAACAGGACTCCTGAACCTACTGGCACCATGCCTAATGCCAGGCGTGACCTAGAGGGGTATAACGCCCCCCACAATTGAGCTGTGGAGCAGTGGAACTGTGTTCTCTGGAATTATCTAGGGGTAGAAACAATGAATGAGCTTTAGTCCATATAGTGTATGTCATAGATACCAGTGTCTACATTAGGGTAACTAAAACTCTGTGAGCGAGAAAGCTAAAGCCGGCCAAACGAGGCCGTATCCGTATCCGTGCTAGGCTAAATTCCTAGCTGACCAGCTTTTCTCTCTAACTCAGACCGTAGCTAAACACACATTAAAATAGGAAATTAAAAATTGCTGTGTGAGGAAAACGAAACCAGGGAAGTGAGTGGGTATCCATTCTAGGCATGGCTTGCCACTAAGAAATAGGGCCAGGGTTTGGTAGTCACGCAGCCTTGTCTCCCGTCTCTACCGCGCATGCTTTGGCTCCAATTATTCTCTACTGCACAAGCTTCCAGCCATCTTTTGGCTTCAGAATGCATTCTATGGCACCTTTCATAAAGCCTGTAGCAATGCTGGGAAGCTCCATCTTCCCTGTTAAATTAGAAAATCCAAAATTACCAGTTTCTATTACAGTTCCAATGAATGATTTCCAACTATAGTATAAACACGCACACACACATTCGCTACACTGTACTCACATGAGGTCAGGCCTGTATCTGTGTATGAGAGCACAGAGGGCCAGTCCATTCCTCCAGGACGTAGTGAGGTCAGTCACACACACGCTCCTGTAACCCTCTGTCTGCTCCTGGCACCAGCTCAGCAGCTTATTTGAACGAGCTGTGGAATCTGCACACACACACACACACACACACACACACACACACATATATATATATATACAAACTCACCATTTTACTTTGGCTCGTTTTCATAATTATGAAAACCTGTGTATTTATGATTTTGTGTGTATGCGTTTAGTCACCTTGCCGGTTTAGCAATGATGCTGGAGAGAGGGCCACATGCATTCCCACAAGTGGCCCTTCATCTGTGTCTATGAGGTGGCACACCTGTGTAAAACACATTCATTGTGTTCATCATCATCCTCATCATATGAACATATGCATATTAACAGTGTATGTAACTCACCTGAGCTGGACCAATAAGCTGGGTGTTGATATTGGGGTAGCGTGTGGAAGGGTCCAGGCTGTACTGGCTGTAGTTCTTACTGACATTCTCCGGCGTTGTCTGAGGAAGCAACCGGTACACACTCTCTCTGAAAGATAAAAGGGGAAGGCCATCATTCGTTCACATCAAACTTTTAGACATACACTTCTTAAACCATTCCAGCAAACTGAAGGACTGCTTCAACCTCTCCGCCAGCACTTCTAAAGGGGAGGCACCCAATCCCCAACTGCGAACCATCCACCCTGTGTCCATTGCAGCCAGAAAACCTCGGGCGATGCCGGTCCCCATTGGCCAGAAAGGCTGAATGAAAAGAGTAATACACATACACTCAGCATGCACATTATTAAAAACACTTTTATTAGAAACACCTAAATGTGCATAAATGTAGACAGCAGACCATCTATTGTCATGGACAAAGTGTCAGACATCCTCTATCCCATTCAACACTGGTCCCTGAGCACAGGACCTCTGCTGATGAGACATTTTTTGAGTTGTGGACTGCAGGCACACTGATATGATGGACATGGTAGAGTGTGTATGTGAAGTGAAAATACTGAATATCTTTATCTACAGTGACATCTCTCAAGGGGTGGGATCTACATATTAGGCAACAAGTGAACAGTCAGTTCTTAAATGTCATGTGTTAAAAGCAAAAGAAATGGGCACACATGAGAATCCGAGCCACTTTGACTAGAGCCCAATTGTGATGGCTAGACAACATGGTCAGAGCATCTCCAGAACATCAGGTAGGTCTTGTGAAGTGCCCATGGTATGCAGTGGTCGGTACCTACCAAACGTGGTCCAAGAAAGGACAATGGGCAGCATGGTCATGGGCATCTAAGACTCACTGATGAACTGTACAAACTTACATTATTTAGAGTCATAAATTCAATTTCTGAAAGAACTGACCATTGTCCCTGCATTGACTCTATCCTAAGCCTCCTATTGCTGTGAATCATGCTCAGGCAAGAGATATGCTTGCTCCCTCTTACCTCAAGCAGACTGTCCCCCACCAGTGCAACCAGCAGAGGATGCCCCCTGCGCTGGCGCACAAGCGCTGCATTCTCAGAGGCATACATGCAGGTGAAGTCAAACATTGCTACGTCCGGCTGCCCGTAGTGGTTGATGGCAAAGTCCAGTGTCGGCAGCTGATGATTGGTGGAGAAGTCCGCTGCTTGCCGGGCGTACGCCAGCAATGCATTCTGGTCCACGTTGCCTCGGGAGAGCAACATCTCTGTGTCTGCATAATCCTG
Source organism: Salminus brasiliensis (assembly GCF_030463535.1). Classification (NCBI taxonomy): domain Eukaryota; kingdom Metazoa; phylum Chordata; class Actinopteri; order Characiformes; family Bryconidae; genus Salminus; species Salminus brasiliensis. The sequence continues at coordinate 47,170,576 of NC_132879.1, forward strand.
CAGGAGCATCATCAACAAAGTTGGAGTATATATGAAAATATAAACTGTATCACAGAGAGTTTAAGAGGTGAATGAAAACTCACGCGCAGGATGACTCCTTTCTCCAGCAGACTCTGCTTCTTAGCCGTCATGACGAAGTAATGAGTGTCATCCTTATAGTAGACAATGTTCTCCAGGTCAATACCTGAGTAAGACCCAGATACTACTGGTCAGCATAATCAGCAGGTACATACATCTGTAATGAAGCTTGTGTGTACTGCGTGTATGTACTGAGGTCTGAGTTCTTTACAGTTTTTCTAATTGACAAACCCCATAACTCTTTTTACAGCCCTGCTGAAACATCCAACTGTTGTTTTTCACTTGGAAGGAAGAAAAACAACATAATGAATAGGAAGGTTACATGAAAGAGCCTGTGCCTTACATTTGCAATGCTCCCAACACTAGGTGAAGACAAGCACATGCCTCCACTGATATGTGTGAAGTCAGCCAGCCAGTAAAGCATCCCAGCTCTGAGACATGAGCCAACAGACGCATGTGCCGGCCAGCATCACAATGGCAGTGACGAGGGGTGAGAGAGAGAGCAGCATCTACCCACCCAGAGAGAGCTGACCAGTTGTGCTGTCCCTGGCTCTGGCTGCTGATGGCGAAGCAGCATGACCCACTTGCTGCTCTGTATTGTGCCACATCTGAAAACCAGCCTCGAACTGAAACACTCCTTATAACTTCTGTGTAAACTGGCGGAGATAAACAGTAGTAGGCCAAATAGGTTGATATGTGTAGGTGGACAAAAGTAATGGGACATGTGCTCATTCAGTTTTTTGTAAACTGTTAAAGTTTTTTAAGTAACTGTCTCTACTGTCCAGGGAAGGCTTTCTACTAGATTTTGGAACACTGATATGAGGTCAGGATGTTGGATGATCACCACTCCACCTCATCCCCAACTCTCCATCATTCAGTAGAACACAGTTCCACTGCTTTGGTGGGGGGCTTTATACCCCTCTAGCCCACGTCTGGCATTAGGCATGGTTCCAATAGGTTCATGTTTATGTGCTAGAAAGAGTTGTAGTAGAGATTAGATAAGCTGCATGTGTGCTTACATAGCAATAGGTGTAACTTAAATTCACTAAAAGGGGTGTCCACAAACATTTGGACATGTATTGTTTTTTTTTTGCCCACAGACTCAAAGCATTGCTTAGCTTGACTGTTGTGCTTCTCTTTGCTCCCTGGACAAACATAACAAACGGCCAGCTTCCCCGACTTCCCTGCACCGCGCGACTCGTCTCCATGGTGATTCACTTGGTCGGCTAGTGTTAGCTTTTAGCCTTTCAGCCTTGCTCCCACATTCTCCTGAAGTAGTATTTCAGTTCACTGCTACACTTATACAAAGCATTCTGTTTATGTATTTATTAAAGTCAAATTTGGACACGTAATATGACACAAATACGATTAATAACACAAAATGAATAGTTCTGATTTTTTACAGTAATCTTTAAATAATAATATTATAAAACATAAATAAATACCATACAATAACATTATTAAAATAATGATTTTTCATATTATTAACGACTGCAACTCTTCTGTACCTGTGGCGTTTCGTAGATCCTGGAAGAATCTCTGGTTGAAGATGAAGGCCACACCGCTGATCTCCTCCACTTTGGCCTCTGCTGTTGTGTTGCGGTTGATGAAATTGGCCGTAATGGCTATTGCCAATTTCCCCCGGAACTCCTTCCTGTGAAAGCCTACTCGATGAACAAACAGAGAGACAGAAAGAAAGTCAGAAAGAGAGAGAGAGAGAGAAAGAAAGAGAGAGAGAAAGAGGGAGAGAGAGAGAGAGAGAGAGAGAGAGTATTCCTTACATTAAATGCAAAGTTCACACAGACACAGGAAATGGAGCTGCAAGCGGATCCAAGAGAAGTTCATGTACCAAAATTGAGGAACTGTCTAAGGATTGTGAAATCCATGCCATCGACTGGATGCATGTGACGTGTGATTGGTCATGCGGTCAGGGACAGATTTGTCACTTGCTGCAAATTTGCTGCAGAAGTTATCGAACCTGGACACACACGCGTCTTCTCATGAATCCACTGTAACCACAAGTGCAGACTGAAGCATTTCTGGCTGCATGCAAACTGCCTTGGTTCCAGTGATCCTGCTTCCACAATATGGCCTTTTTAAAGTTTATGAATTGAGATATCTGTTCCTCACAGGCAGCATTACTGTTAAATTGAGACTGTTATTATCAGTCAATGTGAATGCTTTGACTGTAGAAGTAAAGGAAGGGTAAAAAGCCATGCTGTGTGTTCTGAGAAAATACACTCATAGCTCTTAGCTTAAATACCTAACATAGTCCTGTTTCCACCATCATGAGGTTTTTCATATACGCAGAGCAGCACTGGTTTCACAAGCTCCCGCTATGTTGTCATGTGTGATCCCACACTGTTGTACAATTTTATTGGTCTAGGCACCTTCTACACGCTACAATGCTGTTATTATTGCTCATTTATAAAGCGCTACACCATGTGGACAAAAGTATTGGGACACTTGCTCATTTATTGTTTCTTCCAAAATCAAGGAAATTAGGAGTTTCTCCTGTTTTTGTGTTTTTGTTGAGCCTCTACTGTCCAGGGAAGGCTTTCTACTAGATTTTGGAGCATTGATGTGAGGACCTGATTGAAATAAGAGGGTTAGTGAGGTCAGGATGTTGGCTGATCACCACCCCACCCCCATCCCTAAAGCATCGCTCCACAGCTCAATGCCCCTCCCAAAAACTGCTAATTGGATAATTTCCTTTGATTGAAGGCCCCTTATTGAGTTGGTTATTAAGATGTTTAAAATTTATTATCACAATAAACTAAAAAAAATTATAAAAAAAACAGGGTTGTGCTCATTGTCAAATACAAAACACAAAGTAAGCACCAGGTAAGGTGTTCCTCCTGCCATCTGCCCCGATAACCACATCAAACTGCAGCTCGCTCACTGGGTGAGGAGTGGGATGGACCTCAGCCCTCCAGCCAATACCTGCACAAAACACAGACACAAAAACATGCCAATAATTAGTGCTGAAATCCATCTTCTCCATTGTAAGAGTGAGTGAGAGATGACGTGATGTGCTCTGGGATTATAGATGTGATTGTACTTTGCTTCTCTTGGTTCTCCGGAGGCTCCCGTAAACACCGGAACTCCACATTTACATGAACCTCCACACCCAGGAGCAGGGCCACCTTTAGCAGCATTAACTGCAGCTGTCGGATACCTGTTCACACACACACACAGACACATACACATTTATGTACACTACGAAATTTTAGGTTATATTTACATTGCAAGCCTTACTGCTCAATTCAGATTTTTGCACTTATCCAATCTCTCTGCCTTGTTGGTTTACCCTGTTAGAAGGTCCAGTGACAGCCAAGCATAACATTTTGTCCTTTTTCCTACCATTTTTGTGAAGAAGCTGAAGCTTGGGTGTTATTGTACCTTCCAGCAAGACAATTATCCCAAGCATGTCTCAAAGCCCACTACAGTTTGGCTTCAAAAGAAGTCCTGAAGGATTCTGGAGCGGTCACCACAGCCACCTGACTTGAACCCAGCGTTTACAGCTGGCAAACCCAAGAATTCTAGTAAACTGGAGGCCAAAGTCCACGAGGAATGGGCTAAGATTCCTCAGGAATGCTGCCAGAAGTTGTTGCCTGGCTATGCATTATGTTTGCAGTAGGTCATAACAGTAAAAGTGTCTCTACTAAGTACTGAAGACGCTTAAATGTCATAAAGAGGTTAATTAATTCTGAGACTGCAGTCGTCATTAATTTGGCGAATTTGGCGAAGGCATTCGTTCTATTAGTTGTGCCAAGCTATTTAAATTGTTCTAGTTTGATTGGTTTATTGCCAGCAGCTGAAAGTTTGTACATTTAGCTAATAAACCTAATTTGCAATGGTAGCAGGATAACTTTGGTTGCAACTGTATAAGCAAAATAGAGTTCACTCACTAATATGATCAATAGCCCCAGCACAGAACTTTCCATAAAACTTCTTGGCTCCTAAGCCACGCAGATCCTGGATGGTGAAGGGCCACAGATGGAGGACATTGTTGCGGGAGAAAGCATCTCTCTTCTCCAGCAGCACCACCCTCGCCCCCAGGAAACTCAGCTCGATGGCTGTGCGCAGTCCACACGGCCCAGCACCTATTATCAGACACTGAACAACACACAACACATTCGCTTTTGACTGACACACACAAACAGATCATACTTTTTATAGCCATTGTCATTTTCAAAACTGTTGGAAGTGCAAACTAAGAAGTGCAGTCCCCATAACCGTGTAATCATGTAGGCTACATGTAGGCTGCAGGGATGGGGAATTGAGGGTTTGAGGCCAGCACAGGTTGCTGATATGCCTGCTCTGTTGAATAAGTAGTGCTTAAGCAGGAACAGCACCTCCAGGGCCAGATTTCCCCACCCTTGGGACAGGAATTACATTTAAATAACTATGATCTGATCTTACATAAATATAAAAAAAAACTCTACGCCTTAGATGGGTCATTGTGAGTTAGCAATTAAACAATTTACCACGTTTAATGCTGTGTCTCTGTCTTTGACATTCCTGTGTGTTTACGGTGTGTAACGTCGCAGAAGCGCCATGTTGGAGATATTGTTACAGTGTTACATTACTGTTATAATCTTTTGTAGCAATGAAAGCATTAAAACTGAACAGGAGAAGCAAAGTGAGAAGACATCAGACCAAGACAACCTCAGCAAGATTGCCAGAGAATGTCCTTTAGATTAACTGTCATCTATTAAAAAAACTGATCCAGACGTCCTGACTGCAAAAAGTTGGCAACCTCATAACCTGAAACTAGGCTATAACGCCTACAGAAATTTCCTGGGTGCTTCCCTTTCAACTGAAAGACTGCCAACATCTAGCATTTGCTAGCATGGCTAATCTAAATGATACAACATTTAGTTCCGACCTCACAATCTGATTGGTTGAGAAGCGTACTAACTTGCAAAGCCTTTTCACACTGAGGCTGTCGTACTCGTATTGACAACAAATGAAAAGGCTGAGCTGAACCAAAGTCTTTATAGGCAAGTCTGTGTACCCTGCTACCATCTTTGCAATGCCGCCGGGCAGTTATTTCCAGTCACACAAAAACAGACTCCCAGCTCTATGAATGAAGAGAGACCAAAACACTGGAAACTGAAGGTCAGATTACTGTTTTATAACATCTGACTTTTGTTTTTTGCCTTGTTCTGGCTACTGCACTTGCACAGATTCCCACATCGATTTTATCTGTAAACAGTCAAGTTGACTGTTACAAGAACATATTTCAACCATCAATCTCCTCATTTATAACGTCTCTGGCTGAACTTAACAAACCTCCACTTAGTCAGTCCTGGTGTTTTGGAACTGTTACCATTGAATAGCAATTACTCATTTATTATAAAACTACTTTTTGGAGAATAAAATTGACAGTACTAAGGCATATTCAGTATGAAATTCAGTGCTTCTTCTTAGATTACATTTTATAAAAGTAATAGAACAGTAGAGGTTGCGTGTTATTGTGAATAACATCACAGTTGTGAAGCGAACAAATCATAGCCATGATTTGGCTACCCACTCATGTCCTATTGCCTAAACAGTGCATGGATATAGAGTTAACATTATAGCGGTAACGCCTACACTAGATAACAGAAAATCACCCCAACAGAATAGCATTTGCACAGAATACCTTCACAACTGCACTGTCAATTTAGTCAATTATTGATTGCATTATGTGCAACTGTGCATGTGTGAGTGTGTATGTGTGTGGTTGTTTACTGTGGTGTTAGTGCAGGCCCGGCCCCTCTGGTACTCCCTCTGGCTGGCTCGCTTGTCCAGCTTGGCCCACAGGGCTTTGGCCTTCCAGTAGTGCAGTCTGCTCCTCAGCGTGTGGTAGAAGAGCGCTTTGCCTCCAGGCTGCAGTTTCAGCTCTTCACACAGTTCCTGAAAAGCCCGTAGCGTCTCTCTGCATGTTGACGCCTGCACAAAGCTGTCAAACAGGGCATGGGGTCTGCACTCCCCCACCACCGCCTCCTGCTGCCCGTCACCCATCTCATCCCACCAAACTCAGACCACACCTGAGAGAGAGAGAGAGAGAGAGAGAGAGAGAGAGAGAGAGAGAGAGAGTTATATTAGCTTTATTGGATTAAATAAGAATTTAAAAAAGACCAAATATAGACCACATGTCCAACTCAGTAGCACTAACACAACACTGCTAATCAGTGGAAACTGACAGGGAAGTAAATCAAGACACACAGGACCACTCACACATTCATATATGTACGTTTCTAGATATGTTTTATCACAGGTCAGTAGTGCTCAAGACCAGCTTTTGCTGGTAGACGGCTTTAAGGAAAAAACATAACTTTCTTAATGTGAATGGAAATCAATGTATTTAGTTTAGATCATTTTGGAGCATTTGGATTGGTCCATTTATCAAGAAAACCTAATATAATGTAACAAACAACTGCCAGATTCATTATTATGTAAAAAAGCACCAAAAATTTAGATTTTTATGTTTTTATGTAACAGCAATGGTATGTTTTTTTCTGTCTGATGGACTAGCTGGTCTATCACTATGACCGACTTGACCAAGTTGATCATCAGGGTGATTGAATGGGTGGGCTAGTTATGTCGAGCAGGTCATGCTGGTCAATGTGCTTGTCATGAGCTGGTCAGGTTTAAAATGACTCTTTATACATATTCATTACATTGAATTCTGTAATCAACTGAACATGCGAATATAGGCAGGCTAACACACACTATATGGACACACCTCTTAAATACTGGGACACACCTCTTAACCAATCATTGAATCCAGGTGTTTCATTCACTCCCATTGCCACAGGTGTGTAAAATCAAATACCTATCCATGCAGTCAGCCTTTACACACATTAGTGACAGATTGGGTGATACTATTCCTATAATGGATGCATTTTTATAATGGTGGCATCCTGTTCTAGCGTGGTACTGTAATAAGATGCCACTCTTTGCATCAAGTCAGCTGGTGAAAATTTTTCCTTCTTAGATATTCCACCATTAACTGTGAGTGGGATTATTGAAAAGTTGAAGCATTTAGGAAACACGGCAGCTCAGCTACACAGTAGACCATGTAAAGTTACAGAGTGGGGATGCAGAATGCTGAGGAGCATGGTGCATAAAAGTGGTAGACGCTCTGCTGACTCAGGAAGTGCAGAGTTCCAAACCTGCTGTTAGAGCTGCAACGGAGGGACCAACTCCATATTATGTATTAGTGTCCCAATACTTTGTCCATATACATATGTCCATATGTTGTCTTTATTGTAGCGTATGAAATCAAGGCCAATTCTGAATATTGTCAATCATGTTCAGGCCTACATATTTGTAATTCCTGTGAAAGGACTAAAGAACAGGGATGCATGAGGAAGAGAGAGAGAGAGAGCAGTCCAGTCTTTCGCTGATTTTTCCACTGACTGAGCTGTTCTGTATCTGTCAGCTGGAAATGCTGGAGATCTGCATTTTCAGCATTACTGTAAATGCGCCTTATTTTAATATGCTAATATTTCCATTGTCAGGAAGAATTACAAAAGTACAATAGTTCTCAAATAGATAAAGTAATATCACATCATCTGTCAAACATGGTGGAGGCACTGTTGTAGCATGAGCGCATATGGCTGACAAGGGGAACTGGGTCACTGGTGTTTATGGACGTGATGTAATGTGAGTGATGATGGAAGTACCAGAGTGAATTTTTAAGTGTACAGGAGGCTATACTTTCTGCTCTGGTTCAGTCAAATGCTGCAAAACTGATAAGATGGTGCTTCACAGTACAGACTGATAATGACCCAAAGCATACCACTAAAGAAAGCTGAGAGAAACCGAAGAGCTTTTCACTTACTGAAGGCAGAAAGCAGAAACAAGCAGAAACTGAAGGCAGCTACAGTAAAGGCCTGGCCTGGCCTGAGTTTCCTAAGGCGGAAATTTAGCTTACATACTTTTTGTAGTGTGCAAGGAAAACACAACCTGCTGTTATAGAACTGGAGATAGGAAACACTGCGTTATACCCCCATGAGAGGTATTGGGGTAGCCACACTGCCATTCCTTACATGGAGGAAAGCTACTTACCTTAGGCAGCTGAGCATGAGCAGAATACACTGACTCTGACACTGCCATAAGAAGTAGCATCTTTCTCTAACAAGCCATCTACCAATCTGCAGGCGAGGGGTGGGTTCTGTTGATTGTCCGAAAATGAAAAAGGGGTGTCTCCATATAATCTTTCTATCTACTAACGTGCATTGGATTAGAAGTATAATTTGCTGTAATCTGTCATTTATTAAAGATATAAAACCACAGGCACATAAAGAGTCTGCTTGCCTTTCAGAAATGAACAACCATTCCTGGTTTAAAGTGTGACTTCAGTAAAATGGGTATAAATGAGCATGAAAAGAGCTCTTCAAGCTCTTCAAGTACAGTTCGGCTTGACCCGATCCACGGAAGACAAGCACCCAGGCTTTCTTCTGTCCTGGAACCGAAGTGGTGGAACGAACTTCACCAGGGTGTCCGAACAGCAGAGTCGCTCGCTCGTCTTCAAATGCAGACTGATTACCCACCTCTTCCAAGAGTATTTAGGCGTAGTGTAGTGTAGTGTAGTGTATTGTGGTCTCCATACTGACTTTTGTATTTATAGCATCTAGGCTTGGAGGTATCTTTTGGATCCTAGCTGGTACAAACTAGCTAAGAGTATTTTCTAAATGAACTGTGAAGCACTTTTGTAAGTCGCTCTGGATAAGAGCATCTGCTATATGCCTTAAATGGAAATGTAAAAGATTATTACAATAATAGTGATATAGTAATATAGCCATATTTTACTGTTTGAAAGTGATAGTGTAGGCCTACTGCATTAGCGTGATTGATAACTGGCCCTCTAGAGGAGAAAGTAGAGTCAACTGGCCATAGATAAATAACTGGGCTGTTCTGTAGTGAACTCTCGATTATTTCCTTTTCGTTCGCTTATATGTATAGGGGAAATGGTACGATCGTGCTGTGTTGTTCTGTGTTTCTGTCTTCTAAAGTAGCTAGTGGTATTTTGGAGAAGCCACGCTAGCAAACAGACACCCCAGCAGTGCAGCGGAAAGGGGCTAATCTGGTTTATGGTGAAACTGCAAATTGTCATACAGTCTACTTTATGTTTTACATTAGGCCTACATCAGACCCTAAATCTATAGACCCTGGTTTGTTTTATGGTGGTAAAATGCTCTTGTTTACTTATTTATATGGGTTGAACAATGATTCTGTATATCATCATTTACAGCTTAAAGCTGCAGCACTAGTATGTTTGTAATATCTTGCTTTAATGGGAGGAAAACTGAATGCAAGTGAAGGCTGCTATGCTAAGCACAAAGTTAGCTAGCAAACTGACTACAGCTAGCTGACCTCAGCTACTAGGACTGAGCTGTCTCGGTCCTTCAGACGAAATGTAGCGCTAAAGTATACAGTCTAGCTTTGGAACTGTTTAAAGGTTTATTGAGCACGTATGCTGTAAAGAAGATTCAGCAATGCAGGGTCAGCATTTTAAGTTTTTGTAGCCAGGTCAGTAGAGGACAGTTTATCTTTAGAACAGTCTTGTATCTTCCACTGGAATCCTCTGACTTTGCTTCTGCTTCTCCAGTTTTATGTCTTTCAATGCTACCACAGATTGTGAAAGTAATGGAGCTACGTTCTTTGCTGGTACGTTCACTGCACCAATGATGGCGCTCCAGCAATGTTACACACAGTAAACATTCATGACTGACCACGACTGATTGACATGCTTTAAGAGATTCATTTATAAGAATAATTAACAGAATTATTTACACGTTTAAAAATGTTTACTGTTACTCATTAAACATTGTTATATAATCTCTTTTTTCAGTTCTAAACTGGAGCTACAAGGCTAATATAGCAAGCTAACAAGTAATATATGTAGGTGTCAGGAGTGTCTTGGATGTCCAGCTACATTTCCGTTTGATACCTGGGATGATCAAGCAGCCACTGTTGGGCCCTTGAGCAAGGCCCATCGTCCTCTCTGCTCACCTGTTGCTGCAGCAGTGGCTGTCCACCGCTCCTGGAACATGTGCTTACTGTCACTGTGTGTGTTTGATCACTAGTGTGTATGTGTGTGTTCATGGGTTAAAGGAGGAGGCCAAATTCCGACAGAAATGGTGAATGGGGTTGTCTTGTCTTGTCTCGCCAAGGTGCAATCTCTGTGGGGGCTATAATTATATAAATATGGAAGGTAGGGAGTTTTCAGAAATTTTTATGTCTTTGTTAATATAACACTTCAAAAATACATTTCAAATCAAACAAATAAACTTTGGTCGGCTTCAAGCCAGATGTTTCTCAGCTGACTGAAAATAAAGCCACCATCTCTGTATAAAACACATTATGTGAACTGTTCATCTCATGGTCATGAAAGGTTACCAGCTCCTCTGAGGTGTTGATGCATGTGGCACGTTCATGAAGTGATAATACGTCCATCAACTAGTCTTAAAGAAAAATGTTAAACATCTAGTCAGTGTGAGTATTAAAGGCACTGCCTTAATCCACCATATCTGGAATCTAAGCAAAGTCTTAGTGTGTATGTCCCAGCAGTGACAGCAGATCTTCAGACTTCCGCCTCTGGTCTCTTTAACGCATTCCCCTGCTGCTTTCAGAGAGCTATACTTGGACCAATTGCTCCAAATCAATTGAAACACACACGTGCATCATTCCTGTATGCAGTGAGGAGGGAGGGAGACTGCAGCCGGATGCAGGTTATCTGGAGCTCGTCTCCAGTTCTATATGAGGGCGCTCTCAGGAGAGATATTGCAGCAGCAGCAGCAGCAGCATGAACACACTCCAGTCTTGAGCAGCTTCTGTTGGGTGCTCTTCTTAAAGGTGCTCCACTGTCTGAATATTTGTATGGCAGTACTACTGACCGTGTGTCCACAATTTCATATTTAAAAAATACATTACAAACCACACAATATATATATATTTTTTTTTACTATATATATATATATATATATATATATTACATTTGTAACCTTTACAATCATATATTGTACAATTTGTTGTTAATTTTGTGGCACAAGTGACTGAAAAGGGCTTTTATTCAAAAGCATTTAGGAAAATGGGGGTCCCAAGTTGTGCAGCTGAGTGTTATGATCTCCCAATAATAGGCCTAAGTTCCATGAAAGGCCAGGAGTCCAGGGGGCTCTATAGGCCGATGCACATTGCTATCTTACACCCCGCCAACGGTCTATTTTCCTATGCCTTCCTTCTGCATCGTTTAAAGAGCAAGTGGGTCTTGCTAATATATCTACTCTGATGGGTGTGGTGATCTCGAAATGTGTTCAGGTAAGTTTCTGCTGTATTGCTTATTTTATCTTGTGTATCTTGGCAATGGAAAACACAGGTGCACCACTGACCAAAAACAACCTAAGCAGACATCCACAGTCAAACGGTCATTGCTATCTTGGCAGTAAATTGTCAACACAGGCGCGTGCTCAGTGCGCGTACACCCCCGATTGAAATAGCAATCCGCCAAAGTCAGACAGCATCTGACAAGTGATATGCTGATTGGTTTACTGCACGTTATGCCCAAAACACACCCATGAATAATTAAGAAACTTAGTACATGCCTTTTGAAAGGGTTTTCTAGCTAGTGGAAACTGATGACAACAACAACAACATTAAGGGGGATGGACAGTAGAGCTGGGTTATGTGGTAAAAATACTATAGCATGATTTTTAAAGGCATATTGCCCAGCTCTAACAGACAGGGTAAATAATTACAAAAGATGACCCTAGGACCCCAACTGAAAATGTTGCAATACCAGGCCCTTTCAGAAATAATGGCATTATTTTCAGTCATGGTTAGACTGGATCTGTTTACTAAGTAAGGTAGTGTGACCCCCGCAAAAAAAAAATTTAAAAACTGAAAAATATGAAACTGCATTTTTGTAACATTAGAAATGTTATTTATTTCCAAAAATGGTTTAGATGTGCGTGTGTGTGTTTCCATATACAATGTTTATACACATTTTCTGTACTATTAAACAGTAAACAGTATTTTTACTTGTGTGTGGCTGTGATGTGAATACATAAACTGATTCTTAAAGGTAGAGACTGCACATTATAATGCTTTTTAATAAGAATTTCTAAACTATTAAGAATAGGTATAATAAAAAATTATACAAAAAAGTCCTAGTAAAGGCCATATTTGTCATTTGACTCAGGTGAATAGATATAAATATAAATAAGTTCATGAGATTCATGAAAGTGTGTGTCACAACACAGGTATGGTTACAGCACACACAGACTTTCTGGGCTGCATAGTCTGGGTTGACCCTGAATTAACGGCAGGTGCGAGACAGACATTAACCACGGGAAGTGCCATCCAAAGAGAGAGACAAAAGGAGGGATTATGGGTGAGCTAGAGTGACCGTCACACACAAGCCACTATTCAGCGTGGAAAGTCTCTCTCTCACACTCACACACTACAAATGATTCCTTAAAGTTCTTCTATGGCATCTCTCAACTTTTTGTGAGACCTTTATTTTTAAGAGTGTATTTTTGCCGAGTCTAGAATGAACCCACGTACTCAAGCACACACACCCGCACACGCACGCACGCATGCACACACACGAAAACACAGAAACAGGTGGGAGCTGCGGTCTTATGGGATGACTGGGTTTGAGCTGAGATTACCTGCTGGGTCCTGGCTGGCCTGGCCAGAGGTCAAACAAGCAGGCTACAAACTGACCTACAAACACTGTTGTCTGGGGACTCGGCTGCAAAACGCTACCATGGAGCTGATCAACATTTACATTCATTGCATTTAATAGACATGCTTAGCCAGAGTGACTTACAAAAAGTACTTTTCTGTCCACCAGCATTCTCTCTAGGCTAGTGTGAATAGGCCAGAGTCCAAAGGTACTTAGATAGTGCCAAACAAAGTCAGTCTGGATACATAGAAAGTAAAGATGCACAAAACTCACCACCTAGATACTGTACCAAAACCTAAAGCCAAAACCTACAGTTTAAAGTACAAGAATATGCCATTAATAAGTGTGGGATTAGTGCTGAGTTAACTGCTCTTTAAACAGATGGGTTTGGGACACCCAGGAGAAAGCAGCCTGACCACCTTGACGCCAGAACAAGCAAACGTCTAAATGCTCGTCTCCCACACATTTTAATGGATGGTGGGTCAAGCCGAGCTGTACCTGAAGCCTAAAAAGACGGTTAAAGCTTGGTATGGTCTGGGTTTTGACAATGGCCATCAGGTACGGATGGAGGTTCTGGTCCATTTTTATAAGCCAGCGTCAGTCTAGGGACAACGAGGGACTGAATAAACACCCGGGTTACCTCCCAAGAGAGAAAGGGTGTAATTCTCTGGATTTTGTAAAAAGAAATCTGCATAATCTTGTCAGGTTTTTAACAGTACCCTTAGCAGCAATTGTTATGAAAATGGTTATGTGCGAGAATTGCTATTTTTTGCTCCTAGGTTCCCACTAGGGAAGTGTAATTCACTGCAATTCACAGCAAAGCAGCAAATTGCATTTTGAGTACAAGCTCTACACATGCATTTCTGGACAAGCTGAGAGATACAGAGCCGGCGTCTGGAGCAAAATAATCATGTGGACTAATATGATTTTACACAAATATGCTTACGCAACATTACACAGTTCATTGTTCTGCCCGCTTCACCAGAGTTACATAGTGCTGTTAGTAGTCTTCTGGCCTAGACTGGCAATGCTGGAGATGCCATTCTCCTTATTATAGTCAAAGGAGCATTACAGTCATTTTGAGCGCTGTTTTTTTAAGCTAAAATGCTACATAATGATGGTATATAACATTAGGATAAAAGTATTGGGACACCTGCTCATTCATGGTCATCATCTCTTCCAAAATCAAGGTATTAAATAGTGTATCCTGCCTTTGTTGGAGTAAGTATCTCTTCTGCCCAGGATACTAGGTAATAATCCCCACTCACCCAAAAGTTATTGGATGGCGCACCATCATTCCTGAGAACAATTCCACAGCTCCACAGCTCAGTGCTGGGGGGCTTTATACCCCTCTAGCCCACACCAGGCTAATTAGGCAATTATTATATTGGCAATACGCTGCATGTGTGTGAATCTGTACATCTGTGTCCAGCAGTAGATGCAACATAAAGCAGCTGAAATCATTCATTACAAGGGGGGTCCGCAAACATTTGGACGGATAGTGTATCTCAGGTCCAGGTCCTGAGTGTGACTGACAGCGTGCCATCTCCAAGAACAGATTAGAGTGGATAAAGGCTTGTTCTGCAGAACACGGATCGATCATGGAGCCTTCCAATCAGCTATATGTACACTCCACAAACTGATGAGAGTGCAAGAACCCCCACCGCCCATTCCCCCACCCCCAACAAATGTACATTATGACACAAGCACATTGACCAACATGGACAGACCCACAAAATCCATTCATTTGAACTCTACTTTATGCTCAGAACCAATTGTAGCCTGTCAAAAATGATGTCAAATAGCCAGCGATCACATGAGCAGCACTCCTTCAGCATACAGAACAATGTGCCTTGTTCAGAACCGAGCAGCACCACACACAAACCATACAGGGCTACACACACATACACACACACATACAAACAATTATTACAATTAATTACACATTACTGCCCATAAACATGCATATAAATTGCCCCATACATTACAGCAGTCATTATACTCACTCACTGCTGGCTTCCTGCAGTATACACACACTGCTGACATCCTATCTTCTCTCTCTGGCAGATTGCCAGGCGGGTCTTTCTGCTCTTACAGCCACATTTACTCCAGTGCCATGCAGGAGAACTGCAGTGCAGAAACTAGGACTGCTCCTTCTGTCACTCACACACACGCACACACACAGACACACTGTCCTCCTTCGCTCTCATTGGCAAGGTCAGGAGAAGGATCTGCCAGGCACTCACTGACTCCTCCTACACAGCAAGCACCTGCTGACTCCAGCAGCACACACACGCATGTGCACACACTAGCTCACCCACACTCACACACACATCCCTATTGTTTCCCCAGCACCCTCGAAACCTTGTAACTTCATTTATTCTGCTTTGTATTTCAGTATCATGTAAAAAATGACCACTATAGTATGAAGAACAGAATGATGAAAATGGTCCAAAATGACCTTAACGTTTTTTTCCCCCTATATAAGATAGTCCTTTATTAGTCCCGCAGTGGGGAAATTCACAGTGTAACAGCAGAAAGGGATAGCAGGACACTCAGTTACAAAAATTTATATATATAGCGTTTGAGTGTTTGCTTATGAATACATGTTTGTTTTATATACCTACTATTTATGTCTATTCATAAATACTTATGTCTATATTATGTCACCTCTCTATTAGTTTGCAGTAGAAGCAAAGTGTTCTATTAGCAATTAAAAGGAGGGGGTCAAAGACAGTGCAACCCTCGTCCTAATCAACCCCTTTTTTACACCTGTGTTGAGACCCTGTAATAGGATTAACTGAGTGTGGGGGGGAGGGGGGGTGCTGAGAAAAAGAGCAACAGAGCAGCAATCAGAAGTCTTAAACTGCAGTGGCTGTGTCCTGGTCACAAGCTGCTCTGCCATAGCCTAGCAAAACATTAGAGTAATGTCTCCACCTGGTGGAGGATATGTGACTTACAGGACAGCATGATTGTCTCAATGAAAGACAATTCTACACAAAAATGTAGAATAACCAGGTTTAATAAAATTATCAAAGTGACAAAGTAGTTTCTCCTTTTTCTTCAGCTGGTGTGCATCATTCATTTTGCTGCAAAAGAGTAAGAACATTGATTAAATAAATGCATGAACTGTAAGCAGTAATAAAAAAAATAACAGAGAAACAACTTGTTATTAAGTGCACCCTAAAATAAATGAACCTGTTATGGGATTGTAGATTAACATGAAAGTAGGTGATCTGGAGCGAAATGTTGGACTTGTTAATATTTCACCTCAGTTCAGTCAATCTGTAAGCTGTTACAAACTTCATATGTAAAGAGAATTACACAATTCGTTTATCAGTCCTTCATAATTTCAAGATTACGATGTAAACAGTAGTTTGGCGTGAAATGCTCTGTTCCAGACAAACTTAGCAATGGAAGTGACATACCGCAACTATAAACGCTGCCTCTTTATTGAAAGAAAATCCGGGCTGACCAAAGAAAGAGCTGTAAAAGGGGCCTATTTCAAAGTCAGAAAATATTACGTAACAGTCTTGATTCATTAGAGTTGAACACATTGCTAAGTAAGCCAGGCCTCAATACCCCGGCTCTGCAAGTGGGCTGATTTGGGAAGAGGGAGTCTGAAGCTATGCATCAGATAGCGAAGGCCGTGGAAGAAAGCAGGTATCAGTGCTAGGATAAATGCTAAAATTCTAGCCGACCGGTTTACCACTTCTTCAGGTAGCTAACAGCACACAGTACAGTGCTAAAAACAAGGTTATGCTAGGTCATGCTATGCAGGGTGGCTTAATGTCTAGCATGTTTGCCTCTCACCACTGGGTTCATGGGTTTAACAGCCTACCTGGGTGGAGTTTCCATATTCTCCCTGCATCCGTGTGGGTTGCCTCTGGGTATCCCCGTTTCCACACACAGTCCAAAAACATGGAGATCAGGTGTCTAAAAGTCTAATACTGGGCTATTTTATTGTGAACCAGGGTGTTTTTTTTTTTAACCTGGTGTGTGTGTGAATGAGTGTGTTTGTATGTGTGTAAATGCGTGTATGTCTGTATGCCCAGATATGGATTGGCAATGTGTCCTGGGTGAACCCCCCAGCACTCAATGCAGTCCTCCAGATGGACGGTTGTATCCGACTGAGTGTACACCACGCACAATTGGCGGCAGCTCCTTGCTAGTGTGTGTTGGTTGAGTGTTGATTGTGTAGCGTGAAAAGATTTTTAGGCCGCAATTCTCACAGATATTATATAACGATACCTAAGATATAGTGGTTTTGGATGTCAGATGTCTGGTTCCTGTCACCAACACTGTGAACAACTGTGACTCAGTAGGTTTCTCCAGAACAGAGCAGACCAAACTACCGTGAATAATGGTAAAACTGTGGAAAGCCTTAGTGGACTATGGCATGTATTAGCAAAGCTAAAAAAGACAGACCTAAAGCCTTTGAAAGACAAAGGCCAACCCATCACATCCATCACAGGCACACCACTAAGAGAAATAGTTTACCAGTAAAGCCCGTCCTCTGGTCTCAATGGGTAACAGGACAGTCCCGACAGCACACAAGCAACATGCCACAGAAAATGGACACAAGGCTAGCAGCACAGACTTGGACATTAAAACCTGAGACAAACACAAACACACAACAGAGCAATTACTCACAATTACTATTACAATTACTTTCAAGGTGGCCAATTCAAACTTACTGAGCTTTGCAACAGTACCTGGGCTATAAAAGGTGCAATCATCCCCCCGATTCGACTGAATGATGTGCAGAAGCCCATTCCTATAGAGCGCACTGATGTAGGGTAGACCTGGAACAACATGCCAGAGCAACTCAACATACATCTCAGCAATTTTTCCTTATATTACTGTAACTTACACAACTTCACACCCTCAGAAAACTGGCAAAAGTCCAAGAACTTAACACTCCAGATTATTGACTCTAAATGAAATTGCAGTCTGCTGTGGCTCACCTCTGCAGTGTAAATATAAACCACATTAAAATTCATTGAGACCAGTGAGCGAAGAAGGAAGAGCAGCACAGTGAAACCAAACCTGCAAGAGAAAAAAAAAAATCACAGCAATACAACAGTGTAACAGAAGAGGGCAGTATAGAGTGGGGCTATATTGTCTGTAACAGCAGTGTAATATTATGACAGGGCCACATTTCTATGATCTTAAACAGTCAAACATTTTGACTAAATGTTGAAGAACAGTTAATCTAGGAAACACAGGTCTGATATGATTCCTTTATTGAATAGTTTAGGGGGGAAAAATCAGTCATACACAACACCCACCAATCAAAATTACCCTGCATAGCTAAGAGCGGTAATAGCAGCCGTTGTGAAGCCTGAACTGTGTCCTTTTGTTCAGTTTTACAGACAACATTAAGTCACACAATGTCAGAAACCAATTACGGAGGTCTATCTGAGATCAGAGATGAGTAGCATGGTGGCTTGGAGCTCTAGGCTATTGATGTGGGTTTGATACCCGGGCTCGGCAAGCTGTTGGGCCCTCGAGCAAGGCCCTTCACCCTCTCTGGTCACTAGGTTCAGGGAGGTGCATTTACCGTCACGGTCTGTGTTTTCACACGTGGGTGGGTGGGTGCGTGGGTGGGTGGGTGCGTGGGTGGGTGGGTGCGTGGGTGGGTGGGTGGGTGGGGTCACTGCACGGATGGGTTTAAAGGCAACACAATGAATATGGTGAATATGGTTGTCTTGTCTTGAGATCAGTTTATAAAGCCCTGGTCTACTGGTTGTAAATATCTAAATCTCAGATTAACTAAATTTAGTCCGGCCCAACTTAAATCCAACAGAAGAAACAACAAAAGAAATGGTAAGAAAAATCTAACAGATTTTTTTTTATTAAATTAATCACAACAACTATGTATAATAGAATCATAAAAATGAGTAGACAGGGGCTTTGTAGCACATTGAGATAGCTAAGTGTTTGCAGAATGCTAACTTATGGGGAAATAGTGTAAAATATTTACATTAAAATATCACTTTAAATGTGCCCCAGACTAGAAACCTATATTTGTCTTGGCACAGTTGAATAAATCGGAGTTCAGTTCATGGAGTTGGCACAGACAGGATAGCAGCGCTATCTGGTGAGACTTAAAAACGATAGATGTTAGAAGATATTATATGCAATGAAATTATCATTAAAAGAAAACCATGGTTTCATTTTAAGTCCAAATCGTAGGGTTATAAATTGGGAGTGTAAAACCTAATTTCTTTGGCACAACTAAAGCCAGACCAATTCTATACAGATGACAAAGACAAAGACAAAGAATGCATTCTATGGCATCTTTATGGACAGTTGAATTCCAGCTGCATTGTGATACTAATCATCATGTTATACATATACACTATATGTACAACTGTTTGTGGACACCCCTTTTAAATAAATGCATTCAGGTACTTTAAGGTGTCTAGTCTCTGTAGAGAAGCATTGACAATAGAATATGACTCTCTGGAGCAGATCAACATGAACATATTGGCACCATGCCTAATGCCAGTAGAACTGTTCTTTTAGGATGAGTTGTGGAATTGGAAATGAGGTGGGGGGTGGTGATCATCTAACATACTGACCTCACTAACGGTCTTTCTAACAGTTTTATCTGACAGCAATGCTCCATAATCTAGCAGAAAGACTTCCCTGGATAGTGGAGACAGTTACTCAAACAAAAGCAGGATAAGCTCATTTTTAATACTCTTGATTTGGGAAGAAACAAGGAATAAGCAGATGTCCCAATATTTTTGTCTATATAGTGCAGCTTAGTATGCTAAATAATGTATTTGGTAAATCACAGGGTGCGTGTACTTACATGGTAGTGCAGACATTAACCAGCATGAAGAATATGGCGGAGAAAACAAGCAGAATGACCATGCTGCACTTCCGGCCCACCACGTTCAGCAAGCCGATGTTCAGAGGGATCACTGCAGAGAAAACACAACAGAAATCACCAATTCAACACAAAAATGTAACGAAGCACTGTAATGAAACAACCCCCTCCCCCCTGCCTCCGCACATCTTAGTGTTTACTCTGCACACCCCCTATGACTAAGAAGGGCATTATCAGATATGCAAAATATCAAAATATATATATTGCTCTAGATTCCATGTTGATATGGGACATTTCCAGAGGCGTAGCTATGGGTGGGGTAAGGAGTTGCAAATGGTCATTTAAAGGTGGGTAATATAGCACATATGTAGTGCAGCTAATTGTAGAAGTGTTGGTGAGGTCAGGATGAGACTGAGTGACGCACCATTACTCCAGAGAATAGAGTTTCACTGCTCCACAGCTCAGTGCTGGGGGGCTTTATACCCTTCTAGCCCACGCCTGCTGTTAGGCATGGTGTCAGTAGGTTCATGTTTGTCTGCTACAGAAAATGTCCTATTCTATTGGCAGTAGTTGTCCACATTTGGAAGGTAAAAAAGGAACTGAAAAAAAAAAAACATCCTGCATAGAAAAGGAGAATGGGAACTCACATGCCACCTCTCCCAGGCAGCTGATGAGGAGGGTCTGGTAGTCTGCCATGTTGAAGGGGATGCAGTAGCACAGCGCCTCTGCCTGGTTGTGTTTGATGTTGTGCTCTGCATCAGCATCCGTCACACACAGCAGGTTCTTCTCCAGCAGCTCTGAACTGCTCAGCACTGAGCCATAATAGGAGAAGGAGGCCACAAACCTGCAGAGAGACAGCCAGGGGTAAAGAAGTGAGAGTGATGCTGGTGGAGGCTATGCTGTTGCACTGACTGGAGATCGATTCAGCCAGTCTTTCAATAATGTAACAGTAGTGCTGTGTAATTGACTGGAGGTCAACTCAGCTAGTCTTTTAAGGAGTGCAGTATTTTTACAGAAGTTCTATGCTTTGTCTGCAGGGAAAGGTTTTTACACCTCTAAAGTTCTGTCCTAGAAGTTGGAGCATGTTCTGTTTTTACCATCCCAAATACACTCAATGATCTGGAGGTCTGGGGTAGTCTATTGTACTGGGAACAGTAGCAGCTTTACCATGAGTACCACAGCAGCAGAGACGTTCTCCTGAAGGTTGGGCTGATTAGGGTGGCCGCGTTTCCTCTCTCTTCCTGGAAACACACAACACAGCCAAATACAATCCACTGGATATATATGAGTTTCCGAGTGCATGTGTGTGCCTGTGTCTGTGCACGCATATAAAAGAGCTTACACACCACTATAGGTTCCCGTAGCTCCCCATCTGGCAAACTGGCTCCATTCATATTAGCGATCCATTTCAATGTGGCAACAGCACCTTCTACGTTACCCGCTGAGACCTGGAACCTCGCTGATTCAGGTATGAACTAAAAGAAAATATAAAAAGAAAAAAAAAACATCAAATGACAACTTCGGCTTATAATTATTGATCGATTATCTACTCCTTAGCATGGTTTGGCAGCTAAAGTGTATAAAGCTAAAGCGAGAGTCCTAAAAAAGGGGACATGATTAGAAGGCCACAAAAATAGCTCAGTGAGACTTTTTTTTTTAAAACACTGTGCTCAGGAAGCCATATAGTATAATTAAAAGATCCTTCCCTCTCTCTCTCTACTCAAAGTCTGACCTGCTTCCTTCTGGTCGATGCCAGGGAAGAGCCAAGATGAAAATCCAGTACACAGTGATGAAAAGCCCAGCAAGGCTGCTGACCCCAATACACTCATACCAGCGCAAAACACACTACCATGCCACTACCTGCGTCAGTGCTGTGCTGAGAATAGTCCACTATACCCAATAATGCACTGGGCATGTGTCCCCTTCTAATTAATGCATTCAGATACTTTAAGTTGCACCCACTGCTGACACAGATGTGCAAATACACATGCACATGCACACACATGTGCATACAAAGCCCCCAGCATTGAGCTGTGGAGCAGTGGAATGGTGTTCTCTGAAATTATGGTACTCCATCCATACTTTGGGATGAGTTGGGGAGTAATGCACAGATTAACTGTGCATTAGGCTTTTCTAACACTATTGTGTTGTATGTTTGATTTGGTAGCGAGGCTGTGTGAGGCCAAACTCCCCCATAAATAAAAATGCCACCACCAACACTAGGAGGGTGAAGACTAGCACATGTCTCCTCCAACACATGTGAAGCCAGCCACTGCCTCTTTTCGAACTGCTGCTGTATGCAGCAGCGCTAGGTGGCCAGCACACTTGGAGGAAAGAGTGGCTCCACAGATGCCTGTGATGACCAACAACACACTAGGAGTGACGTGGGGAGTAAGTGCCATCAACACAACCCAAAAAGAGCAAAGCCAATTGCGCTCTCTCTAACTCGGACTGCTGATGGCATGATCCTAAGCTCATAGCGGTCTACTCGACCACTCAGAGCACCCCAAAAACAACTTAAATTATGCAAATTATTTAATGTTGCTTATTAATACAATTTAATCTAGCCTATAATATCTGTCAGTGTGGGTTCACCTGGAACAGTCCAAGGAGTATGAGGCTAGGGATGACGGAGAACCGAATCATCCACCGCCAGCCCAGTGTGGGCACCACGGTCATGCCCAGAATGATGATGAGTAACGATCCGACCATCCAGAAGATCTATCAACAGTTAAGAAAGAGCAATGGGTCAACACAAGCAGAATAACAGCATTATTCCACCACAGAATAAGACCACTATTATATCAGTCCACTGACTCCTCACTCACAGAGGCAAGAGGCAGCAGGAATGCTCGGTGTTTGGCGGGAATGAACTCAGTCTTCAGCACAAACCTTGAAGACAGAGATTAGATGAATCATAGCCTGCTTTAGACATCAATGACACATCAAGACACACAGTTCTTGCCTGTTTGAGGTCGGTGAAAGACAGTGAAAAACAAGTGTGTAGATAGAAATGATTTCATAATAGGTTCATTTGTGCCTGAGTGTGTACGTGTGTGTACCCTTGCGATGTGGCTGCTACTCCACAGCCCACCATGCTGCGCAGGAAAATAAACCAGCCGTAGGACGGCGCGAATGACGTGAGCATAGAGAAATACGCTGCCCACACAAAGCCTCCAAACACCACCTGCATGCACATGCAAACAAACACCCACAAACAAGACACATGCAGCATAAATGACTGGACACAAACTCCAGCATCAACTAGCATCTTTGAAAATGGATTAATGCTGTTAATACAGTGGCATGCAAACATTTGGGCACCTTTACTCAAAATGTCTGTTACTGTGAACATGGGTGCCTTATTTGGGCCTGTGACAGGAGCCCTAAAAATTTAGTAATCAGATATTTTGGCAAAATTGTTAGAGTTGTGGGGCCCAAAATCCCTGGCAGCGCCCCTGACTGTGAATATTTCAGTGAGTAGAAGATAAAAAATCTCCAAAACTCATGAAGTTAAAGATGACACATTCTTTTCAACATTTAAAATTAAGATAACAAATAAGATTATAGTAGTATCTGTTTGGTACAACTTAAAGTGAAAAAGAAAAGGAGAACCAAGCAAATGTATGACCACCCCAACAGATTTGAGCTCTCCGATAACTTTTTACCAAGGTCTCTAGTTTGTTAGGGCTGATGTGTGTTTACAACTGTTGTTAAGAAAGGCCAGGTGATGCAAATACTTAAGGCTTTATAAACTCCTCTCAAACCTTGTAGCAGCAATCTCAAATCCTCTACGCAGCTGGCTTACACATTTTGGAACTTTTGGAACAACTAATTGATTCCCACAAAGTAGGAGAAGCTATAAGACGATAGCAAACCGTTTTCAGGTAGCGGTTTCCCCAGTTCCAAATGCACTGAAGAAATGGCATGGTCAAGTTGATTGACTTGGGAGACCAAGAGAACTTTCTGAGACAACTGACTATGATTGCGAAAAATGATCACATATGGAGTTGTGTTGCACGGTTACACCTGCACAAATATGACCTTCATAAATTAGTCAGTAGAAGAACATATTTCACTGGTAGAGAATGGATTCTGGAAGCAAACATGACTTTGTCATTCTGCTTCTACAGCAGAATAATGATCCTAAACACACCTCAAAATGCACAGTGGAGTACCTCAAGAGGCGCAAACTGAAGGTTTTGCCATGTCCCTCAAAGTCTGACCTAAAAGAGCCGTGCATCCAAGACAGCACAATACCTAGAAGCACAGAGCTTCCTTTGCACAAGTGTGCAGAAATCCCCCAAACAAAAACTGAAACACTTTGGCTGGTTACAAAAAGCATGTACAAGCTGCGACAGTGGACAAATGAGGTATTACTAGGTATGGACCATGTAGGGTACCCAAACTTTTGCATGCCACTGTATATTCAAAGAAAATAGCTGTTTCATACTAACAGGCCATTCATGCTTAACTAACTAAATAAAGAGCGGTAAAGAACAGTGTTGATGGACAGAGTTGATGAAGGCGTTAATGTGACTGACCTTCCAGCGGCCGTATTTGTCTGCCACATATCCACACAGCACCCCGCATACCATGAAGCCAAGGAACACCATCTAAATACACCCACCCATACACACACACACAAATTCACAAACATATTCAATAAAACATGAAACAGTATCCAGGTGTAAACTGCCTGTAAAGTGTTTATTATAGACTATGTCTACAGTATACATGAGTGCAAAAGCATGCTGATCTCTGATTGGTTTAAAAAAAAATCTCACCGTGGAGACCAGGGCCACTTGCCAATCCTCCAGACGCCACTCACATCGAATCTCAGGAGAAACCACAGCCAACAACATGATCTCCATCGCCTCTACAATCTGTATCCCACACACATGCGTGAGCGTACACACACAGTAAACTAACAGCAAGTGTTCTATG
The DNA here is from genome assembly GCF_030463535.1 of Salminus brasiliensis. NCBI lineage: Eukaryota > Metazoa > Chordata > Actinopteri > Characiformes > Bryconidae > Salminus > Salminus brasiliensis. The sequence goes on from NC_132879.1 coordinate 47,195,127, forward strand.
AAGTGCACAGGATGACTGAAACAACAGACAATATTTCAGTGGAGAGAGAACACACACGAGCACAAGGTAAAGTAAACGTCTTACGTTAGCACTGCCCATTATAACAAAGAGTAGAATGTGAAAGCGGCCAAAGCCGATGCTTTCCACCGCCTCCTCCACACTGTAGCACTTCTGATCTGAGAGAACAGAAAGGGGCAAAGCAGAAGTCACGGGGTCAGAGGATGCTGATCAGAAAAACACACACAGGACAAATCTGCACAAAGCCTTTTCACTTCTTATAATTCACTTGAATTACTATATACAATTTGCACACTTAATTACATTGTGAATAAAAATAGACACGACATAGACAAAAATACTACACTACAGGTGACAAGACTGGATGCAAGCCTAGATCTCACGCTGTCTTTCTTAATCTGCGTTCTTGAGGACTTGTGAAACGTCAAAAAATGAGTACAGTTCCATTCAAAATGCCCGGATATGTTCTTGCTCCTCTTGTGTTATCGAGAATGCATTAGGAGGTGACTTGTGTGGACCTGGGACAGCCAAATATCCCAGAATGCATTTCGCCCCATGCTACCGCTTCAAGCGCAGAATGATCGTACATGTATGTCGTAAATGTATGTCCTCGTGTCCTCGTACTGCCAATGTTGTACTACTAGCCCAAAATACTATGCACTGTACTGTACTGTCCTAAACCTAGCAAACATTACTGAAAAAATGGGGACTTTTCTCACCATCATCCTGCCTCTGCTACACTGCTGTCAGTAAAAGTGGGCAAATTTTACACCCCAATTAATTAATATTCCGTTCAGTAGTAAGCTACAATAAAAATCTATAAATATTGTATCATTCTGAAGTACTCTATGGTATTTATAGCTATTCCTAGCACCTAGTAGTAGTAGCATCTGAATAATGTATAAATGATAGAAAGACAAGAGAGAGACATTAGCACCTGTGCAATGGAGCAAGTGGAGAAGCTGCACTCTCACTTTTCCTAGATTGGGGGGCATGAGTGTCGCTGTAATGCAAAAAGCCTTGTATCTTATCTTCTATTTTATACTTTTTAATATAATGTCTTAAAAACACTTTTTTTCTTTATATGGTGTCCAAATTTCATGATGAATGGACCAATCACAATGCTCCAAAAATCAGGTATCCTCAGAGTCTCAGAGAGCATATTAGCCTCGCTCACTCTGGGTGGGTAGCATGGCCCTCCCTCTTCCCCAACACTAAGCGTGATGCTGGTCAGTGCAGGCCTCTGTTAGCTAATGTAACAGCATGGGCAGTTAATGCCATCCTCTCTGTGTGTTCAGCTGTCCAATGATGTTGCGTTAGCGTCAGTTAGAAAAGATGCAACTGACTTTCACGTGTCTCGGAGGAAGCACATGCTAGTCTTCACCCTCCCAGCACTGGTGGCATCGTTTCATAGGGGATGTCCTCACTACCGGGCAGGAATTGGTAAAATTTGGAGGGTGAAAACTGAAAATTGGATTCAAATGTTTTAAAAAAGTGTCCATGATAAAGTAATACTAAATTACAGACTTGGCAGAATTGCTGGTGCACTTTCCAACTGTGCAGTGACACCTTCAACAATATACAGATACAGAAATATACAGAAGACAGGACAGGCCGCAAGACAGGCCAAAAAAACCCCCCAAAACTATTCAACCAGACGGAAAAACAGACTGGGAGACTGACCACTAACCCATAGCCCCTTTTTGCACAGACCCCCAGTGCAAAGACACATATTACATGCATTGATGCAATACTTTGCCAGAATCGTGCATTCTTGTGTATTTTAAAATGATAATTCTCTCATTTCTATATAGTGATACATTAGTGAGGACAGCTATCTACGTTTTACTCATTTACATTCAGCTACCAGCCTTTCTTTCTGCTTCATTATCTGTACTGTACTCTTTTTATTGTCAACTAAAAGAGAAGAAGATCTAATAACACACTGTAAGTATGCTGTTAATGCTGGACACACTACAGATTTGTCTGATACTTGTGAACTTCTCCGCAACTTCCTATTTTGACTTGAGGGTGGGTTACAGCTACCCCGTCCATCTCTAGTCGCGCTCACCTTGCCCACCGTTGGCTGTGCTCTGCGCTGCATGTCTCTTGCCCTGCTCGTGCTCGTTCTCTTGCGGCTGCTGCGGCTGCGGCTGCGGCGCCTCCTCCTCCACCTCCACCTCCTGCAGCTGAATGGCGTTCACCAGCTGAGTCTTCATAGAGCTCCTGCGCCCTCCCGCCATCATCTCCCTCACTCACACTGCCCTCAGACGAAAACCTGACTGCAAACAGGAACAAGCAATACACCTTCCCGTGTGATTTGCGGCTGTGGCCCTTGTTCCTCCTCAGACTACAGCCGAACACAGGACACACAGAACTCAGGTGTCATATTAGCACCAGAGCTATAATTAATTAATAAATAAATAAATAAATAAATAAATAAATAAATAAAGTCTATTACTTCCTTGAAAAAGCTTCATATAATCACAGGTGAACCTAAAGTGCTCACTGGACTGAGATCAGCTCTATCACTCCAGACTTTTACCACCAACCAAAACACTCCAAACACCAAAAGCGCTGATATGCAAACGATGCGTTCAGGAAACACCGGAGTCCAGTAAAAACCCACAGGGGCCACCCACCTTCTTCAAGGAGCTACGAAACAAGACAAGATTGTCTCTGGAAGTGTTCAAGAAAATCCCGCTTCAGCTTCATCTTCAGTCACCCATTTCTTTCAGGACCGAGCGCAATGTACCTGCCGACAGGTAACTCGCGTCACTGGGCAGCAGGCGGAGGCTGGGCTGGGCTTTAAAGGGACATACATGGAGCTTTTCATCGGGATCCAGTTACTGTAGCTCATTGTGGGGCTGAATGCACAGGGCTGGGCTGAGCTGAGTTGTGGTGGTGAGGAATTAGATATCTACAGGTGGAGTGAAGCTGTAAAACAGGTTCCTTTAAGCCTGTCTGTCTTCGTCTGTCCAGCTTTTCCTCTCTGCTAACCGGAGTGTCTGGAACAGCATGCCGCAGGGCCCCTTACTAAAGAGGGCATGGAGGGAGAGGTGGAGCACCTTCTTAAAAAAAATACACAGACCCCTCTAAACCCCCAGAATCTGGACAGGTAGCTAGCTAGTGGCTCTTGATAGCTTTATTTTTTTTTTTTTTATCATTTATTAAGATGTTAGGAGATTTGTTAAATAGGTTATTTAATTGCATTTAATAGAGAAAGCACGGTGCGTTTTATTAGTTACTATTAGTAACTATTAGCTATTAGCTTATCTTATGTGTAATAACCTGCCCGGCACCTCCTTCCCTAAAGGTTGTCTTTATTAGAAATAAAAGCTGAAGGCCTGTGTCACTGCCGCGTGTTTATTGTGGAGCTAGCAGATAGCTAGCTAGCCTGCCTGTTCCTCTGATGTATTACACCTCTGAGGCGTTAACTAGCCAGTCCTACAGGGCTCTGCATTTTCTCTGTAGACCTACCGGGTGGTGTAAACCTGGGGTAAGGGCTAAAAAGTAAGTAAAAGCACTTTATTCATGCCGAATAAAATATCAGATCCCTCACTTTTAATGGAAAGCATAAATAGTTTTCGCCCAACGTGGGGCTCGAACCCACGACCCTGAGATTAAGAGTCTCATGCTCTACCGACTGAGCTAGCCGGGCGTTGACGTCACGCGGCAAGATTGATCTCAACTGTTCAACACAGACAAACTAGTCTGTAAAACTCCTTATTATTCAGATTTTTAGAAACTCTTTTGTCTTAAGAAAGATTAATATTCTTAAAACAATATTTGTAAAAGCTTATAATAACCTCACGCTGGTCTACACTGTAAGTTCAAAAGGCAAGCGACTAAAATGCAGTTTAATTAGCATTTAACGAGAGTAAAAACTGAGTGTTTTTAGTTATTATATATTGTTAGTGTCTACATTAGAAATATAACGTCTTTTCTGAGTTTGGCCACATGAATCAGATTTTCCTAGGACAGTTTTGTTCGTGTTGGCTGTTTTCTCCACCGCCACGTCTACATTTTCTATGCTGTAAAATGCAGCACGCTATAAAAGTCTACATGAGAGAGAAGTTTTTGTTTTAAGAACTGTTTATGAACATTTATGAACCAACATCGTCCTAAGAACTACCTTAAATTTATTCTGAGTCCCAACAAAAAGTCTGCGTCTGATTCATGATGTGTTTTTAAGAGATTTTGAGATGTTTGCAGATGTTTTCTTATGATGATGGTATAATGATCTTATTGTCCTGGTAAAGTGAACAAATCAGTCCCAAATAAGAAAACATTGGTGAGTGTCAGACTCAGGTAGTGAACACTGCATAAGCAGGATTAAAGAAGATATTTCTTTTTTTAAGAGCAGTTGGTGAATAAGGCCCAACTCCTTATTGTTGGTCATTTTAAGTTGCTTCTGAGGAAAGCTTTTGTAAACCTGGCCTTTGGTGAACACAGAGCAGGGCAAGTCACAGTAAAGGCCGGTAAAGCAGTGGAGTAAACATGTTTACTCTGTCTTGTACTCTGTTGATCTAGGTGCGCTCAGTCAACAAGGCATTTTCAGCAATCCACTTCACAGCAGGTGTGGTCAACTCATGTACCTGCTCAGCTGACCTATGAAAAGCTTAATATGTGTCACACCTACACCTGCAGTACTTTACATGGACTCCACTTCAGTTTTAATGCACGTAATTTATTATCCCATGTTAAATTTACACAACAATCTAGAGACAGTACACATCAAATACAGGGATGCAGTTTTGCAGGGACCAAGAGAGAGATGGAATGGAGAGACAGTGGGGGGTGGGGAGAAACGAAAGGAAAGGAGGAGATTTCCTAGGTGCTGGCAAGGAAACATCTGTGAACATGGATGAAGAATAGAGATGTTTTATGAGTCTCTGAAACCAAAAAACTAAAAATGAACATTCTTTAAGTTTTCATTATAGTTTCCATGGCCTCTTCTATGGCACTCGTATATAGGGACCAAGGGAGACATTTCTCACTCTTTTTTCTCAAATACTGCCCCACACACACACACACACACACACACACACACACACACACACACACACACACACACACACACAGAAATCTTCAGTCTGATTGAGTTTTACCTCTTCACAGAGTTTATACATTTTCCTTGCTGTTGATATGATTTAGTTTAGTTGCGGTAAGGTTTCACTGGTCTTTTTGCTGACATTTGCTATGGTCGTACACACACACACACACACACACACACACACACACACACACACACAAACACACACACTGTTGAATAGCACCATATCGGTCAAGTGGTTGGAAACATTACATGTAACAGTATAAACAAAGGAATAACAGTGTACCCTTTGCTTATGAACGAACACGCTCCTGGTGGACAGGTGTGGTGCCCGCAGAAAAAACTGAAAAATAAAAAATAAATTCTCCTGGTGGTCTTCGCAGAACGCAGATGAAGAAGAGGGTCCTAGCAATGACGTTTGCCTCTACACGTTGTCTTTTTCAAATGTGAAGAAATATAGGTCCATATACATATTATAACTCTCTCTATAGTTTATACTTTAATCATAAATACTGACTTTAGAGTGGTTTCAAAAAATACTATTCACTTCAGGTTTATAAACGGCAAAATACTGAAGCTCCTTTTTTCTGATGATTAGAAGATGGTTTTGTCTGTGCTTTGACCTCTCGTGGTTAGTCTCTTATACCGATACACAGTATTTACTCATTTTGAACAAAATCTATCAAACTTGGTTATCACCTTTTTTTCTTTTTTAAACAATTCTTTTTAAGCATATATATCAGCATGCCCATCAAGACATTAACACAATAAATAATAATCAAAAAAAAAAAAAAAAAGTATAACTCCACATGCGCATTACCTTCAGGCCTGCTGAGACCTCTCTAACCTCCATCTCAGCAAGACAGGGGGAGAGAGAGATAGAGAGCGATAGTGAGCAAAAGTGAGACTGAGAGAAATACTGAGATAGCTGATGACAGAGACAGAGAGAGAGAAAGAGAGAGAGAGTAGAGGGTTTTCCATCCACCAAGTTTTCGCAAATTTTGAAAACAGGAAAATGAGTGATGTAAAAGGGTTTCAAGTCGTAAGTCATATGATTCCCTCATGAGCTGCCACTGGTGAAACGTCTGGCTTTACGGATGGTCCAATTCTGACAAGCGGTTTTTCAAAGGTTGCTTTCCACATTATGAAATTTCAAATGCAAAGCTGGTCTGAAAAATGGCTCTGCACTGCTCTCCCGGAACTGTTGTGTGTTTGTGCTCCCAGAGGGTTGGTGGACGTTGTTGGAGTGCCATAAAGACTTCAGCCTTTATTAGGAGAGCCACTGCTCGTCCTGCTCAGCGTCTCTGAGCTGCAAACAACACAGCCATAAAAGAAACTGCAAACAGCTGTAAAGATGATTCTGCTTAATTCAGCTTGTTCTGATGCGGTTCCTAATCATCGAAAGTTTCTTTGCAGAACTGTAGTGGATGGAAACACAAAGTTATAGTTGTTGAGAGAGAGAGAGGCAGTTATGTAGTAAGATCGAGATTAAGAGTGTGATAGGCTGAGAGATATCAAAAGAGAGATAAAGAATCTAGAGAGTGAGTAATAAGGACAGATAATGAGATAGTTGGAGAGTTATGTAGCGAGATTAAGATTTAAATTGAGACATGGAGATAGAGATTGCTGCAAGAGAGACTGAGACTACAGAGATACTGAAAAAGAGACAGATGTCAAGAAAAAGAGCAAGAGAAAGACTGAGATTATAAAGAGAGACTGAGAAAGACTGAGATAGAGGCAGAGATCAAGAAAGGAAGTGAGAAAGAAAAAAACCAAGACAGTTATATAGAGAGACTGAGAAAAAGAGATAGATGCAGAGATCAAGAAAGGAAGAGAGAGAGAGATTGAGTGTGACCGAGAAAGATCAACAGAATGAGAAAGTGAGAAAGTTGGAGAGAAATAGAGATAGAAAAAGACAGTAAGAGAAAGAGAGTGGGAGATTTAGACAGGAAAGGCTTGAGATTAGGCCTCGTGTACAACACAATACGTAACAGGGCCTTAAAACCACCTTATCACATAAACCCCACAGCAACCATGAACATAATCTCAGCGAAAATCTACATGATTGTATACATGGAAATACAAACAGATCGTCTACTGGATTACTGAGTTCAACCACCGATACGCCTTAACAGTGTTTTGGTCTTTTTTTTTCTTTTTTTTTTACATCCCATACCAATACTTTCTCATTTTCAACATATTTTAAATACTTCATATTTGTATAGCAGTAAAAATAAATCAAATCTAATATGGTCGTACACATACAATAATATTGTGCTCATAGGGTATACATCAATATGTACTTCACATATTTATATAATAAGCATTTAAATCTGTATATATCTATATAGGTACCATATAATTTTCTCCCTTTCTTTTTCCAGGTAAACCCTTACATGATTTCTGCTCGCTCGAGCATATAGCATTGCCACCATGATAATAATGTGCAAAGATGAAGAATGTGCAAAACAAACAGCTGTAAACTGAGAGATATCCACTCGAGGGAAAAGCGCTACTCGAGCCTCTACTCTAAACCAACACACACCGGCTCATGGCACAGCCTAACTCTCACGAACCACAGGCAAAGAAAACAAGCGCAGCAAAGAAAACACGCCAGCATCCCGGATGGATGGCATGGTGAACTTGGAAATGACGAACAAACGCTTTTCCTCTGGCCCACGCTTCGAGGCTGAATCCTGCTCTGGAATGAGTGAAAGTTTTGGCATCTTGACGAACTTGGGGGTGATGGTCCTTTCTGTGGCCGCGACTGAGGGCGCCTGCTCAGCAGCCCCGGGGACCCAGTAGACCTAGAGGGTCTTGTTCATTTACAGTCGAGACAGAAGGCTGTGACCATGGACAACAACTCTGTGAGGCAGTGGATACCAACCCTCTTCCAGAAGATCTACCCTCCTGTAGAGTCACCAAACAAACATTCAACAGCAAACACCAATGTTCTTCTGATGTTTACGATTGTCTTTAAATTGTCTGTAAAATAGAACTGATGAGCCAAATCTGGATGATCAGAACAATTACATTTTTCCTTTTTTTGTTGGTTGTTGTGTTCTTCCCCTTTTGAGCACTGACTAACGTGACTGACTCTGACATTGTTCCAAAAAAGAACTGTGTAGAACCAGGTTATTTACATGTTTGACCAAACTATGGATACTAGTTTATCAGGAGGTAACTTTGGCAGCCACCAGAGTCTTCGATGTCCATATCGACATACTACAAATGTGCTCACTGGACTGGCCTTAACACACCAGGGGTCAACAAAATAAGCCCTGTTTCAGTGCTGTATATAACATGCCATCGTTGACTTAAACTCCACCTTAATACCACCTGAAGTGCCCTTTCTTAACCATATACCCAACAACCGTATACACCACAGTTCTCATTCTAGGCATGTACAGTCAGGTCCGTGTTCAAGTATTTGAGCAATAACAACTTTAGCAATTTTGCTTCCATACCCCACCACAATGGTTTTCAAATGAAGCAAATAAGATGGGTCTGACATAGATTATATTCACAGGGTTTAACGCAAATACAGCATTAACTGTTAAGGATGTAATGTGATAACAGGCTTCTTTTTAAAACTTGGTTGCAAATCCAATCAGTGCTACCTGAAGTCTTGACCCCACTGACATCACCAATAGCTGACCTTTTTTTAAGTGAAACAACTTGCCTAAATAGGTTGAGGTTAGGTGACTGACTCAACCATTTAAGAACATAGAAATCTTTAGAAACCCTTGGGTTGCTTTCATAGTATGTGTTAGGTCAGTTTCCAACTGTACCATCTGTACTGTGAAGTCGCATCTCATCAGTTTTGTGGAATTAGACTGTATATGTGCAGAAGGTATAGCTCTATATACTTCAGAATTCATCCTATTACTTCTATCACCAATAAACACCAGCAACCCAGTTCCATTGGCAGACAATACAACCCATAGTACAACAATGCAATGCCAGTGCCTCCATCATGTTTGACAGATGATTTGCTACCAAATCAACACTAGGAATAAACTACATCCTTAATTTACCATGAAATAATAACTGTGAAAATGAATAACCTAAATGGCCAATGCAGTAGTTTTGTTAAACTCTGTGAATTTAAGCTAAACATTGCTCACATTTTGACTGCTTTATTTCAAATTTACTGGTGTCCACGTGCAAAATTACAAAATTAAATTACTGTCCAAATGCATATGGACCCGACTGTAAGTTGCTTTACCAGACTTAAGCCAGCTAATTAGGTCACTGAGGGCAACTGTGCTGCTACTGAAAAGCTCTAGTGCTACAAAGTCTGCGAAGGCATGTTAAACACAGAGGGAATCAGACGGAAGATCTTCTGGATTAGATGCAGTTGATAGGCCTGGAACTGAACTCTACACGAGAGATGATAACCACTGTAGAATGGCAGCGCCCGTGCAAACTTTTAACTGTTCTGAAATGTCAGGTGGGCCAGATGACAGCTGCTCACTGACAACGTACCAGCCGATCTAACCATTTCAGAGCAGCAAAAGATTACAAATGAAGTAGAAAACAAGAACAAAGCAGGGCAGGACACTACTTCAGAGTTTTTGGGCATGGCCACTGGATGGCATGACTGTGGAACGAGGAAATGAGATTTAGCACCAGAGGAAGTCGAGGGGCTGGACGATGACCCTTCTGTAGGAAGCACTTTGACGGACATGTAGTAATGGCACTGAAAGGGGAGGGGTGTCACAATAGTTGTTCTCCTTTCGTTTCACTGCTCTCTCAAAGCATGCAATTTAAGAGAGAGAAGCTTCTACTGGATATTTGTTCGAGAGAGGGTGCCTTGTGTTATAGGGTAGTGAGGGGACTAAACCGGAGACGTCTATAGTGCTCTGTGGTGTGACGGACTTGGACTGTTTTTTTCCCCTTAGCGACGAAGCAGAAGGCTTACATGAGTGTGACTGGGGATGGGAGGTCCACGTACCTTAGCTCTGGTACCTGGTTTGAGGATGTGCTAGAAGTGAGGGCCTTAAAGTGAGGTCTCCATAAGGGTAGTATATATCCTTGTGTATCAGTCCAGCTAGCCAAGCTGTAGTTGGCTACGGAGACAAGGTATAAACAAAGCTGTGTCATCTCTGGCAGCTGTGTTCAGTGGTAGATAATTTAGCATGTTTAAACTAGTGTCGCACAGCTTAGCCAGCTGTGAATGGAGGTTACCCAGGAAGGGGATTGGGTAGGGCGGATCTCAGCTGTGGTAGCTGGCCACAGCAGCTTGCTTCTGGGACAGTCTCTGTAGCTCCTCCCTGATGGCCTTGATGAGAGAGGCTGAGGACTGAGGCGACGGAGAGGATTCCTCCGGGGCGGCGTAGCCTGGAGTGGGAGGGTCTAAGTGGGCCTGTGGGGTGAGAGGGTCTCTCAGGGACGTCCTAGGCATCTGGAATACGGGAGATGAGGAGTACTCAGGGAACGACAGGATCTGTCGGAAAGAGATATTGGGTATAGATATATAGGTTTAATTATATATATATATATATATATATATATATATATATATATAGGTATGGAGAAGGAAGAAACAGAGAGAGAAAAAGTTGTGTTTTATTTAAAAAAAAAAAGTTGTGTATATATATATATATATAAAAAAAATATTTAGACATTTCTGTTGGACATTTCAACAAACTTATCAATGAAGAAGTCATTTCAGGAATGAGAACAACACACAACCTTTTTAGGAACCAGTTTTGTGAGCCTGCCATAGCCTGAAGGTCAGTGGATGTCAACACCCACACACACTATTGACTAAACAGCAAGCGACAGCAATGTGTCATGTTGCTTCTATTGTTAGTATGAACTAAGACTAAGTTGGTCGTGGCCTCCTAACATGCTACAGTTTCGCTTTCATCTTGTTTATCATTTTTGTCATGTTTATTTATGATATCATCACTATTATAGTGGCAATAATGCATTTTTATTGCAAGTCTTGATCCATTAAACATTTGAAAAGTGAGAGCGAGAAAATTATAATAAAAAAATAATGGCGTAATATGCTTTAAAAAATTTATAATATATATATATATATATATATATATATATATATATATATATATATGCATTATATATATATATATATATATATATATATATATATATATATATACCACATAGATTTAAACACAGACTTTGATGTGTGTAAAGTGGTGTAGATCATAGTTACACACATACAATATCTGTTGTGTATTTGCTGCGCTCACAGTTTCACGGCTGGCTCCTGGCCTCAAGACCTCTTCGTCTGAGCGGTACTGGGCCCAGCTGGATCCTGAGGGTCCAGAAACACTGCGGCCTACCCCGGGGTACACAGCGATTCGACTTGACAAGCCCACCTGCGTCAGCTGATGTAGTTGTGCACCTACACACACACACCGACACACCATAGTTCTAAAAAATAGCCACAGGCTAAATACACTGTCAAAGTCACAGAAGACAAATGTACCTGTGCTACCCCCTACTGGTCGTGGTCGTGAGGAGGATGGTAGTTCATCTCCATAATGCCCCCTATTGGAGTAACCTGGGTCTGACTGCAGCTCTCCCGATACCTGATAGCCAGAGCCCAGCGCCTGCCTGCCAATTCATGTAAAAAAAATAGTCAATCAATCAAGCAAGTCAATTGTATGTTGATAACAGACATAACACTCCCTATCAGTACAGAGAAATCCTAAACACTACAGCAGTCTTTGTAATCCCTCAAAGAGGTTATCAGACCCTATTCCATATCAGCTCACCTCTGTAGTAAGCCCTGGACAGATGTCGGGGACATTCCTAATTCAGCATATCTCTACAAAGGAAGCAGGAAAATATTACGATGACACAAATCACAAAATGTTTCTTTTGTGCTTCTCTAATACGTCTGTATGATTAATCATTTTATGAGGGCATTGTGATTTTTCAAATCTCAAAAACTGCAGTTTTAATTACAGCCTGCAAAGACAGTTAGCCTAAAAACCATGAGCTTGCCAATTGCCTGAACATGCGTTAGACCAATGAGAAGCAACCAAAAACTTGGTGTGCTGTGAAGGACATCCAACTAAATACTAGCCCCAAATCGTTTAGCCCTAATCTGTTCTCAAATTGATGCTATATAGAGATACACCAATCAGCCATAACACAATCAGCCATAACACAACATGCCTAATATTGAGTAGGTCCCCCTGGTGCCACCACAACACTCCACAAGACGTTAGCAGCAGGTCCTTTAAGTCCTGTATTTTGTGAGGTGGATGGCATCAATGAGTCTTAGGTGCCCATGACCCTGTCGCTGGTGCACTGGTTGTCCTTCCTTAGAACACTTCTGGTAGGTACTGACCATTGCATACCAGAAACACCCCACAATACCTGTCTTAGGTTTTGGAGATGCTCTGAAAAAGTAATCTAGCCATCACAATTTAGTCCTTGTCAAAGTGGCTCAGATTTGTATGCCTGCCCATTTTTCCTGTTTTTAACACATCACCTTCCATAACTGATTGTTTGCTTGCAGCCTAATCATTCAATAAATGCTTCTGTAGATGAAGATCACCAATGCTTTTCACCAGTGTTAATGTTATGGCTGATCGGTGTAAAAAAAGTGTGAACTGTTAAAATGTGGGCCCATTCATGCTACACGGTCTCTCATACTCACGGCAGAGAAGGGGCTGTGTGCAGGGGCTGCTGGGTAGGACGAGGAGCCCCATTGGCGAACAGGCCGTGGTGGTGGGCTAGAGGGTGCAACAGGGCTGACTCCGCCCACTCCAGTAATCGCCGTCACTCCAGTGAGTGTCAGAGGTGCGGAGCTCCCTTGTGAAGAGGGTGAGACCAGGGCAAAGGCATCATCCAATAGGGAGTGCATTTGCTGGCGTGCCTCCTCAATGGTTGGCTGAGGTGGGACGTAACTGGGTGGACCAGGAGCCGGCCCAGGAGGTGGAGACCCTGGGTCAACAAACACTTCATCGGTGGGGGAGGGGCTACTGGCATCAGGGAGCTGATCTGCATCAGACTGGAGAAAGAGCGAGAAGCTAGTGTGAATATACATTACTTAAATAAAATAAGAGTTTTAAGTACAATGTGTGATTTTACCACGTAGGCCACATTGTTGACTCCTGGGTACTTCCTGTATGTGGCATCACCATCAGTAATAAGGCGATCCTTATCAGTCAGACTATCGTTACAGCTCAAATGCTGCCTTTGCCTCTGTCTAGGAGATCGCCTGCCTCTGGAGCTACACATACACATACCAACACATTCATTGTAGAGCGTAGTGTTTTAACAGCTTTTTCGTTGTTGCTGTTTAATCTCGGAAATCATTATGCTGACCTCCTGTGAAGCTCCCCGCTGGGTGAAGGTGTTTGGGCATCAGGATGCAGAATCTTGTGTATCTGCTCCTGGGCTTGCTGGTACACCCGCTGTTGCTCTGAGGTGTCCCCGAATGCTGCCATAATGTCCTCCATGGAAGGGAAATCATAGTGGCCTTTTCTTTTTGCCCGTAGCCGTATCTTGTTCCGGTGGTGCTCAATCTCAGACTTATGCCTCAGAGCAACCTGAATCTTGAACCACAAGAATCCAAAAACAAAATGCCATGGTTAAAAATGTAATATAATGCTCTAATACTACAGTTGTGGTCAGATGCTTACTTAAACTCAGGGTCAAAATTATACATACAGGGTCATAAATATACATGCAGTACACTTAATACTTGGTTAAATGTTCCTTAGCGAGAATCATCTTGATCAGATGCTTTTGCCAGCCATCAACAAGTATCTGTAATTATTCTGTTTGGATATTTGACCATTCTTCATGACGGACTTTAACATGTTTTTGACAGGGAAGGCCATTTCAAAAGCTTAATGTTAAGTTACTCACGTCTAGCTGACAGTTTGAGATTTTGCTATAGAATCCTGACATAGTCTTCCTTCTTCATTATTTCATTCACTTTGTGCAATGCACCAGTTCCACTGGCAGTAAACAGCACCATAGCATGTTGCTACCAACACCATACGACAGGCCTTTAATCCTCCAAACATACCGTTGGTCATTGTGGCCTAACAACTCAGTTTTTGACCCTGTTTGCACCTGGTCACTTGACAAGTATCTGGATTGTATCCTGGAAAGATTTTAGCATCTACACTTGGGTGGTCAAATGCGTCTCCAGATTAGTCAGAGTGAAATCAGATTACTGTGTAGGGCAGAACTGGTGTTTCAGTTAACTAATGTGTTTACACTGCTATAATATGTGGCTCAAATGTGGCTCACACGACCTCCTGAAGTGTTCTGAACAATCAGAGTATCTTTTTTTATGCATTTGAACATTTTTTGGACTTTCCCCATTGCAGTCCTTTAAGACATTATGTTATTTTATTCATCTGTTAAAAATGTGTGTTGCACACTAATTTTCCCCCAGAAAAGGAACAGTTCAAAGAATTCACTGAAAGCCCAACATTATCATGACAGTCATGCCCATGGTGAATGTATGGAAACGTCCAACCACAACTGCACAGGACACATGCCATTCTAGAAGAGCATGTTTCTGTGCATGTCTGAGTGAAGGTGTTTTTCTCACCTCGGAGTTAACTTTGGCTCCATCAGGCACTCGTTCTGTGAGGGCGGGGCTTAGGGCTTGGTTGTGTGAATGAGGAGGTGGGCTTGGCATGGGCTGCATGGCGATTAGCTGGATCTTATTGGACACTCGCCGCGTACCATCAGATGAACCTCGAGATAGGCGGTCCACATGCTCAAATATGGATGAAGAAGATAACTGTTCATCCACTCCACTGCCTGATGCTGCACCTAATATCAGTGGGATAGAGGTCAAAAGTAATTTAGATTGCAGAAGAGAGTGTGATATGATAATAGTGCTAGCTCAATGAGAAAGACAGCAGATTACCAAGTTTGTTCTTTGCTGTGATCCAAATTGACATATATAGAAATACAAAGAAAAAAGCAGACAGAGAAGATTTAAAAGTGAGATATTTGATATTTATTTGATATAACTGGTACAACAATTGTTCTGTTGTTGCTGGATTAATATAACTTGCATAGAATTGCTTTCTGAATATTAAATCACAGAGTACATTCATTTTAGCCTCAGCCTCAGTCTGTGTAAGTACATCTGTGTTGTGCGTGTTACCATGCTTGCTCTTGCGGTGGTGAGGTTTGCTGTCGCTGGGTGTAACTGCAGGTCTGGTGCTTTCCTCTGCTGACTCTCTGCCACTAGATGCCTCACTGCCCAGCGAATCACCATCCGAAGGGGACAATCTAAATCACAACCACACACAGGTTACCACACATATATCTTTGATTAAACTTAGAGGCACATGTGTAAGGCCTTAATACACAGTAATAAAACACAGCCACAATGTGCCCACACTCTCATTCAGTAGCATACCTGCCCCTTCGTCTAGCTGCACGTGACGCTTTAGTAGAGGAACTCTTGGATTTGGGTGTGTTCAATTCTCCGCCCTCAGAGGGCGTTGCCTCTTTGACAGGCTGTGGTAAAGGAGCAGGCTCTTGGATCACCATGATGTCATCTTTACTGTGCTGTCCGAGGTGGAGCTTGGCAAAGTCAAAACCTTTCACGCTTGGAGCCTGAAGCTAAACACACATACACTTACAATGAAGTCCAAAAGACAAGGTAATATAAAAGTTACCTCACTAAGTAGTGCACTTAGATTAAAACAGCCTTAACTGGGGGAGGATACTGAACACAGTCAAGTGCATACTCTACCTTTAATGCTGGCGAGTGGCCCATATCCACACACACACACACACACACACACACACACACACACACAAACTCTTCAAATACAGTCTCTTCCACCTCTTCACCTCCTTTAAGTGAAGCAGATTGACCCAGACCTTTTGTCTCTGTTGGATGGTGCTCATGGCATCTGGCTGGAACTCCAGTTTCTCTGAGCGGCACAGCTTCCAGTACAGGATGATGATGATGAGGATGACAACCACCACAGGGACCACCACTCCAACGATCAACCACACATTACTGGGTTGCGTCTCTGACGGGGGAAGAGCCAGCTTCTCCACCGCTTAACCACACAACACACACACAAAGACACCAAGTTAGCCACATTAAAGGAGAAATGTTTAACATATTTCACCCCTATTGTTTACCATGTTTGAGCCTTTCTTTATACTGTTTGGATGATTCTTTATTCTAGTGACTTTATTTGCAATTACAGGATGTGTTTGCACGCTGTCTAGTTTTGACATTGGCTTTGTAACCGATTAATCTGAGCCCTGTTATTCCCTTTGGACAAGTTAGATTTACAGAACAAACAAACAAACGCTGGAAGTACAATACCAAGCAAATTCAAGTTAAAGGCACTGTATATAATTCTGGAGAATGACTATTGATATTCGAACTCAACAGCAAAACAAACAATCAATGCTCTTTCAGAAGCACCGTCCGCTAATGGGTTGGGCTGTTGCTACAATTGCTGTTGCTGTTTGCATTCGCCAATGGGACCAAACAAAACTGAGCTATTTCTGTGAAACAACAGAAAAAAAGAAGTCAATGTCCCCTAACTATTGAGCAGGAATAGAGCAGCATCCTCATCCTTTTAATGCCTTTCAACATTCAGAGGTCTCTCCACTGTCCAACTGCCTCACCAATGTTTACGTGTGTATTCGCCCCCTCCTTATCCTCCGTCCTGTGCACGAGCACAAACACACCCTGTTGCTGATTGGCTGAAATAGTGTAAGGAGAGATGGCTTTGTTTGTTTCCCATTTGCAGAGCCAAGGCTGAGTATGCATACCGAATGTGTTTCCAGCATGCAAACAGACCAGAGAGCTAGCGAACTGTGAGGAAACGTTTGCTAAATTAGATACAGCACCTTTAATACTAAAGCTAGTAAAAATCAACAGTAAAGTCAGTAAAAAATAACAGAGAATTCTGTTAAGAATCGTATAATACATTTTAACAAGTAATTAAGGTTATTAAACAACCCTGTGCAGGTTCTATGAATTACGAATTACATGGTACTGTCTCATGGTAAGACAGTACCATGAGAATGATAAAGAAGTAAAGTTTTTCTTTCACTTTTTTCACAGTACAGTTTTTAAATTGGTATTATTGCAGATCTTTTTTGTGAATATGGAGATTATCCACATGGTCATTTGTCTGTCACTAGTTAATTAATTCTATGTGTGTGCGCATGTGTATTTTTAGCAAGTCTTACTGTGTAAGACTTACGTGTGGCCAGCAGTCCATGCACACGGTAGCCTAGCACGATGGCTGCCCTCTGCAGATTGAGCCTGTTGAGCATGGCAGCAGTGGTCTGAGCTGGCAGCCTCTCTCCAGACACCCCCTCCACAAAGTAAACCAACTCCAGAGGGTTATCTGCTCCATCCATCCGTGAAGCTCGCACGATCTGGCACGCATGCATACACACACAGGCATGTTGATGATTGATGTACATTAAGACAGAGTGGGTAAAAGTAAGAGTAGGTAAGTATTAAGTAAATACAGTTTAGAAGTGTGTGCTATTTTCCCCCTCAAATTTTCTCCTCAATTTAGTCTATTTCAATTCCTGCCCACTTGTTGTGACTCTCCCTATCACACAATGCCACCAGAACTGAAAGCTAGCATGTGCATCCTCTGCATCACATGAAGCCTGAACTCCTGCTAAAGTAAGGAGCACATTAACTGCCAGTTCTGTTACATCAGCTGAGAGGTCATTACACTGGTTAGCATCATGCTGAGCACTGGATGTGTGAGTGTGTGTGGGGGGGGCATCCTACCCACCCAGAGACAGCGAGGCCAATGATACTCTTTTGGATTCATGGACATGGATGGCTTCATGGTATTTATGTTTTGCAGTACCTGCACGCTGTTGTTGCCCACTGTAGTGGCTCGTCTCCACCGACGGGCACTGCCTAGTCCGAGACCCTCCCCCACTAACACAGCCAATCGTCTCTCCATCTTAGCCTGGAATGTCCTCTCATTAACACGTTGATCTAACACACCCAGTAACACTGTAACAAATAAACAAGGAATGTGCATACACATGTAATACACAGATAATATTCATAAATAAATAAATGCCTGAATTTATATGAGACATTTTTATGATAAATGTATGTAAAAATGATAAATGTAATAAAGTTTCAAATATTAGTGACACCAAATGTAAGTCAAATAAAATGATCAGACTTGAATTGCCTGTAATACAGAGATCAACTGGACATACCTGTCTTCACCCAGGAGGAGCGCATTATATGAGATATATTGAGTTCCGGGTAATGAAAAGCTATGAGAAGAAGAGCAGAACAGAGAAAATATGCAAAGATTCAGTTAACCTCTTAAACTCCTCAGAACCACTGGCTTTTTCAACCTGTAACTAATGAAAATCTGAGCAAGTAAGCACTGCTGAGAATTGTGTAAGTGCTGTATAAACGTGTGTGTGGACTCACGCTCTGCGATCTGCAGGGCAGGGAAGCCCAGGTAGAAGCTGAACTCCACCACATTAAGCTGCCTCAGGTGTGTGCTGACATCTGAACCCTTGAGGAAGCCATGGGAATCACGAATAGCAAACGTGATTTCCACTGGAGTCTTCTGCTGCCGCTGGCCTTTCGTGATGCTTATGGTAATGTTGACAATCTGGACCACAAAAATAATAGACCACCAACAGTGTCATAAGGGAATAGGTTTTGCAAAAAAAAAAAAGAATTGTAAAAAAACCCAAACAGAGAATGGTAAAGGCACGAAATCCTTTGCAGTCCTGTGCATCAAATATGATGAATCTTAATGTTTCTATTAAAATCTTTACGATTATACAGCACATAAATACAGTCCAGTGGAGTCTGCCCTTTCGATTGCATCTTATTGCACAATTGTACGTAACTCACATCTGGAGTTACAAGGCTATGAAGGCCGGTTGAGATACTCTTTATCTGCCTCTCATCTGTAAATGGTGGATTCGTGCATGTCTATGTTTTGTGTTTAACTGACCTATGGACACTCTGCCCCGCATTTATATATACTTATTTATTTATACATTCCACTACTTCTGTGAACCTGAGAATCTGGTAAACCCATTTCAAGCACCAGAACAATTCGTCCACTTGAGTAAAGGTATGTTTTTATGACTTTAATCTTCCGGTTTAGGGTCAGATTTGTCTTCACACAGTGTTTTAGGTCACATGGGATCTCATCATAGAGAGGGCTGAGATTGTTAATTTTTATGTAAAATATGTGAGTATTATTTTATATGCAAGTGCCTTCAGGGGAATTTAAGAAGATATGCAAAAATCAAGTCACTTGTTACCCAAATAAAAGTAGCATTTGTCAAGATTCAAGAGACATGACCTCTAGTGGTAAAGTAGGTGAAAACAACAACACTGGAAGCGCTTTTCCCTTTAGCTAGAAACAAAAACTACAAGCAGTGGCGTTTGACCACAGCATGCATCAAACTCCTGTGCAGCACCAAAGTTGTTTAGAATGTTTTCCTAACACTGCAAACACGCCTCCTGAGTCATTTTTGACAAAAGAGCATTAACACACACTGAAGAAGTGTCATGCAACTGACAGTGGACCTTACGTGGACAGTGAAGTTCCCGCTTTCCTGCGATCGCCTGCGCACTTCTGCATAGGCCATGAGCAGCCCTCTCTCCACGCGTTCACTAAAGCTGCATACGCGCACGTCCACGTGACTCGGCACGAACTGGAGCACTGAACCCCACATGGCATACGTACAACATTCTTAGTAACAGTTATACCAGAACTATGATAACACACAACTAAGAAACACTTAATCTGGCACACGTACAGACCACTCACCTGAGTGCACTTGGTATTTGTAGTCAGGCACTGCAAATATGGGTGTGACTGTCAGGATGGTGGAGGAAGAGGTGCTGCGTGCTGACTGGCGAAGTGCATTGATGACTGACACGGCTGTGTATACCAGTGGTCCAGATACTGTCCGAAAGACAAAATTGGGCGGAGCTTTAAGGACCTAGGAAAGATAAATATATATAGATGTCACCCTTTACAGGTCAAGGAGGGATAGAGTCATCCACGTTGAATTTAGTGAGCTGGAGAGGGGTAGAAAGAGTGTGAGAGAGAACTATAGATATTCTCTGCATGGGTCAGAACTGCTGGACTTACCTGCAGCTCAACAGAGCGGTTGAACTCTCGTCTCAGAATCTCTTTTACATGAGCCTTAGCGAAAGGCACAGAGGCCGCACTGGGCATGACTGCAGAGGTCAAAAGTAAAAAAAAATATATTCTTTAATAACATGATTTCTCAATGCTGTAGAGACTTAAGGCATCATCACTTACTTAAATATGACTTTACTGACTTTATCAAACTAATAATAGGTTAATCTGATCCTGAGGTGGACCGGCTTAATTATCCGATACCAGATCCAGCTAATTTTGTAAGTATCAGGGCCGATATCCGATCCTAGCATCAGATCTGCGCATCCCTAATATAACTGGGAAATAACCAGTCTCTGCAGATTTCATTCTAGTGTCAGGGAACTCACAGCATGCAACAAATGGGGTCTTTTTACACAGACACATGCTTCAAGCGTGGTTGTGTGTAGGACATCCCATTAGCCGTGCACCACGCACATACCATTTAGGTTATGCACAGAAAACATTTGAGTGCATCCAACAATACAGGCAGCCTAAAAAATGTTATATAGTGATACAAAACACTGTAGCACACAGAAAGCACTGATTCTACATGCTGTTATATTTTACTATGGCCAATGTGGACATGCATGCATTGCACATTCAGTGCAAGACTTATTCCACCGAGATGCACCACAGAGCACCACAGGAGGTCAATCCTACCTGTGGCCATCAAACTCTATAACTTTGCCCGCAGTGTGTGACACTATGGTTCAGCTGTGCAATACTTAAATTATACTGTTCATATGTGCAATAGTAATAGTACTGAAATTTCATTTAATGTGCGCAATTTTTCATATTTATATATATATTACCAATATGCCACTTTACTATATTTATATAATTTATATATATATGTACATTTGTTTTTGTTTATTATATGTACACAAGTTTTTCTCATTTTTTTCTCTCTTTGTCAGAAATGTATTTTATTTTATAGAGTGTTTATGTTATAGAGTGTTCATTATACAAACTGTTTTTTTGCAATTTCACTCTTGGGATCAATAAAGCATTTCTGACTCTGATTGTAACTGTCAAATTGCTCTTTTCTGCAGATGTAAATCGATCTTCAGTGCACAATGCATTACACACTATTTCAGAACGAACTGAAAAATAGTGACTCACCAACTCTGACCAAGTACATGTCTGGCTTGGTGATGTTGCAGACGTACTGCCGGGGTGCAATGGAGAGAGGGATTCTGGGAGTAGGTGGAAGCAGAGGCTTGGTAGAGAGGGTGGTTGTTGTGGATGTACTAGCAGTTGTTGTGGTAGGTTTGGCTGTTGTGCGGAGTTTTGGAGGAGTCGGGGGTTTGAGCGTGACAGCCTGAATGGGGGGACCGTGTGAGATGACTGGTGGTGTCTGAGCCGAGGGCTGTGTTGGCTGGGCACTACTTGGCTTAGGGCCAGGCAAGGACGGGCGGGGAGGTGCCTTTCCTGGGAAAGAGGGGGCTCTAGCAGTCTGCTGGTGGTCTGTAGAGGAGTCAGGGTGTGAGGCAGGTTTTTGCGGTGGTGTAGGGGTAACCCCAGATATGGAATGATGGCTGTCCACTTGGTCACGTGCTCCCCCAGGACTTGCACCTAGAGAGGGACTGGGCGGGTGTGTGGGGCCAGCAGGATGTGGGTGGGTGGCTGTAGGTTTGATGTTGGGATGAGTTGGGTGTGTGCGATTTCCAGCAGCGCTGGCATTCTCTTTGGCCTGCAGGGTGTTGTAGTACTCCATACTGTTCATGTCTGGAAGCAGCATCTCAGTGGGCTCAATAGGGTATAGTTCTGCCCAGTCAAAATCCAGATCTTCATTAGTGTCCTGGGTGGAGTCAGGGGCTTGGGGGAGGCGTGGGTCAGTAGGATGGGCAGTCCTTAGGTTGGTGCCAAATCCCACGGTTACACTCGGGAGGAGGACTCTGGAGGACAGGGATGGAACAGGCCGGGAGGGAAAGGCGGTGTTGTAGCTGACCCCGGTGCTGAAGTCATCATCGTCATAAGGGTCATAACCGTGATTGGGGAGGGTGGTGACCATAGAAAATTCCTCCCCTTCAGAGCCCATAAAGGTTAGAGTCTCCAGGTAATCTCCAGAACCCCAGTCTACCTCCGCTGAGTGGGCGGGGTACAGGTCCTCAGGTGCAACCAGAGTGGGAGGGGCAGGCGTAGGTGGACTGTGGCCATGGAGAGGAGGCATCTGACTGGGTGTCAGAAGATCCGGTGGGCGTAACAGCAGGTGAATGCCATGTGCGCCATCTCCTAGGTTACCAGACCCACCTTCAGTACCAAGGGATGGGGTGGGAGCTATGCTGGATGTGTTGTCATGGCGACCAGGGCGAACAGGATGCTTGGCACCTGATGTTGGATGAGCTCGGCGTCTGGGGCTCTCAGAGCGCTGTGATGAGGATGATGAAGCTGGAGGTAATCGTGCCTTAGCTAAGAAGTCACCAAGGTCCCGTTTGGATAGATTGGATGGGAGCTCTACTGAGGAAGAAATGAAGAAAGAGATGAGCCTGGCATATAAATGAAACCGGGACCAACATAAATCAATACGTCCATACAAAGTAGTCAGGCTGGCTAGGTCTACTAATGCAAAGCACATTCACTAAAATGCTAGCGTGATGCTATTCATTCCAAAAAATTAGCACAGCTTTGTTTGATTAAAAAAAACAAAAAAAAAAACAATGAGTCCAGTGGCCAGGCACCAACCAAGAATTCATTAATCCTTGATCTTTTTGATTTTCCAAAATTGAAAACCTGAAAACACCAAACAGTATCACTTTAGATACTTTAGAGAAACATTGTTTTTTCCCCTACTGTGGTCTGTGCTGTGGTGAAGGGTTGTATAAAACAGTTTTTAATTATAATTTGTTTGTTTGTAATTTATTTCTCACAATTTGATACTGCCAATTAACCCACTTGTTTGTAACTCTCTCTACCACTAGAAATACTCTGAACAGTAAGAGGGTAAGGACTTAATACTTGTCTCCTCAGATACGTGCCACCACTTTTCGAACTGCCGCCGATGCAGCATCACTGTGCAGCTCCACCACACCAGCTAACAGACGTCTGTGCAGACCAACTTCAGAGTGATGAGGGGAGAGAGCGCCATCTACCCATTTAGAGTGGGCATGGCCAATTTTGCTCTCTCGGACTCCAGCTGCTCATGGCAAAGCGGCATTGGAGCCAAAATGCCAAATTATTCCTATTATCCCTATTACTCCAGCTATCCCTTGTTTAAGGCCAGTAAAATGGAATAGATCCCACAATCATGTTAACTTACAACTATTAAATTGTATTTATAAAGAGCTCACAATGGATGTTGTCATAAAGCAGCTTTACAGATATCTAGGTCTGATCCTCTTTGGTCCAAGTCTCTTCAGAGCAAGAGGAAGAAACCTTGAGAGGAACCAAGACTCAAAAGAAGGACCCATCCTCCTCTGGTCGACAGCGGGCAGCACAACAGATGACAACACGGCAGAATAACTGGTCAGATACAGTGAAATAATAAAGAACGATTGGTTATGTGAAAGCAAGCCATGGGTTTTATGTATTCTAGTTTTGCTAAACTAGTGAACTGGCTTTGCTCATTTTTAAACTGCCCCTAGTTCTGGCTTTTTCTGTGACAGCACATCGAAACAAGATGACGCATAAGAAGTCAAGAACTCAAACTTGTCTCACTGTTTCATTGGCTACACCGTATTTGGTAAGCGCTATAACAGAACTTGCCCTGCACGCTGTCTCTTCCTCCCTGGCATGGTGATTCATGGAGAGAAATAGAGAGAGAGAGAGCTGATCGAGTCTGAGGTTTACTGGATAGTACAGCTCTGTGAATGAAGCAGGCAGAGTGTAGGAAGCTTGCAGTGGCGTGCTCTGTTTGTGGGCCAGTGTGTCATTCCGCCTCAACCTTCAGATAAGAGACAGCCAGCCAGCCTCTAACTCATCTATCTGCTCTGGGCTGTCAGAATGGTTTTAGACAGCTATTATCAGCACAGGTCAGATGGATGAGCTGATAAACACAGGCTTTCCAGCTTTGAATCAAAGTATGGTATCAACAACAACCTCAGCTAGATCTAGAGCTCTAGCTAGAGCTAGCGCTTAGATCTGTCCTGGTCTGTGCTTTGTGTGAACACTGCCCAAGAGCCTGATTAGAAAATGTAAAGGGATGGGATATATATTTTGTATTTCCCTACCATGACTGATCTCATACTGGATGTCAAAACGAGCTCAGCAATAACGAATGTAGCGGGTGACTTTGAGGCCGCAGGATGAACGACTCCTGGGAACGCAGCAGCGAATAACTCCAGTAATTAGCTCCCGTCTTACTTAATTCTCAGAGTGTCCCTCATGGAAATTACAACTCTAAACACACACTCACACTCACACACATGTACATCACAGTGTACGTAGGACTCGGTGTTGAAGATGGCTCAGCGGCGTGGCCGGGCGAGGTGTTTCCATGGTAATACTGTGCGAATGAGTGCGTTGCAGTAGTGTGTCACGTGCTGAGTGCCTCATCAGTATTCCAGAGACACGGTAGAGCGAGCTCACAGGCATTTCTCTCTCCGAAAGCCGGCAGAATCAGTTCTCCCTCTATCTCTCTTTCTCACACACACTCACACACAAAGGTAGAAAAAGGAGGATACAGGAAATATAGAAGCATCTAAGAATAGCACTGGATAATGGCATTATCGCTGTCTGCGAGGCCACTGCTTTTATCCTCATCTTTCCAGATCGAATCAATCTACCTCCACTTACTGGTCACTTTACAAGGTACACCTATCATATAGTGTAAATGTAGGTTTACCATTACAGACAGTAGCCCATCTGTTGCTGTGCATTAAATCAGCTCCTCTCTACCCCATCCAGATATTACAAGTGACCAAGAATACACAAGACCAGAATCTGGCCAGGTTTTATTTGGGTGGTAAACCACTCTCGGTGACGAGTTAGTGTGTGTTGCTGGAATCTTCAAAACTTTTACAACTGCTGGGTTGTGAAGAGTCTAAACACAAGTACCTAGGCCTGTCACAAAAGTTACGTAATCAACTTATCGTACAATATATGGACATGACCTCACCCCGATACTGCCTATTGGGCATCTCTAATACTTTAGCCAGTCACACTCTTCTGGTTCTAATCTGCTCCCTGTTGGGGGTGGGTCACCAGTCTATGCGCACACAGCGACATCCATTGTGTATGAAAAGAGTGCAGTGCCTGCAATGGCCAGTACACCAATAACAGTGTCTTTATACACACAGAGCAGACTGTGACAGATGATGACATGGCGTTTTCCCAAAGACTGCATAATTCCAGCTAGAAAGCTTGGAAAAGCAGGAGCATTCCACAGCTCCGGTGTGGGAACAGTTTAGCATTTAGCTGAATAAGTGAGGAGAGCCCATGAATGAGCCGATATGACAACTTTAAAACAGTGGCAATACAACTAACCTAAAAGAACATCTAAAACATCCAAAGTTCAAAAGAGGCCTTCTTGACCGTTGGCCATTACACATGCTTTAGCTAAACAGTATTGGTGGACAATATGACGATATTTTATCGACTCACAATACATTTTGTTATCATGATACTTGATTATGAGTATATCATGAATATAATCAGTAGGGTGGGCAAATTTACAATATTTTATTGTATCATGATATGTTTTGTTATCGTGACACACAATATACTTTTCTGAGAATATCATAGAAATCATCAGTGCTTAAACAACACTGACCAACTGCATGTTTCAGTACAGAGAGTGTAATTAGTTCTCGTCAGGAAACATATTGTGTATCGTGAAAAGGTCTTTAAATATCATGATATAGTGTTTTTACCATATCACCCATTTTTAATCATCAGTACTTAAAAACACCGACCAACTGCATGTTTCAATACAGAGAGTGATTTACCAGGGTGGAGTAAATAATAATAATAATAATAATAATTGAATAAAGTAATACAAATCACTGTACTTAGCATGGATTGTAAATCTGCAGCTACTGGTGAATTTTGTCTGTGTGTCAAAATATTATGATTAATATTGTGTATTGTAAAATGTCAATACATATTGTGATATTTGAACATTTTCCCCATATTGCCCAGCCCTACTCGACAGTATAAATACATATGTGACAACACAAAAAGGTGCATGCTCAGAAATCACTCACTTTATAGCCAAAAACATTATGCCATTAAACATGGTTGAAAAAACAGTATCAGTATATCAGTGGCATAAAATGATCTTAAAATGACAATAATATCATTTAATGCCTTTCATATTTTCTAGGACAATATTTATTCCAAAAAATAGTTAGCATGGCAGGCCTGAAGCTACCCAGACAACAGTGCACCTACCACATATGAAGGGCCACTAGAAGATGAGTAACACAAACTACATGGCAAAAAGATGAACTACAGTCTCTCTATAGTCTCTACAAGGTGATACAGTTGGGAGTAGAGATGGCATGATACCACTTCTTTCTTTCCTTTCTACCCTGAGGATCAGCTGATACCAACCAAATGTTTATTTTTAAATATAAAAAACTTTCTCATGATCATGCTCAAACTACTCAAAACCTCTACCACCCCAGAGCTATTTCAGGTAAATTTGGATCTGATAAAATCAGGATGCAGCATTTGTCAGCAGAAAATACTATATCAGATACCATATCAACTAATCTGATGCAGCATTGTGTGATGATACTGGTTTACTACTGATAACTATCAGTACTGATAGTCCACCTCTAGATAGGAGTGTCAGATCAAATGGACAGTAAGCGTGTACCCTGATGAAGGCTCATGAGGTGAAACGCATTGGTTACAAATAAAAGTGTGGAAATCTCCAATCATGCTGCTTTTACTTTTTTCTACAGTAAACATGCACACACACACAGATGCACAAACACACCTAAATAGATCAATGACTTTACTGGACAGCTTGTAGAGCTTGTAGCACCATAGGATGGAAATTCAGATGTGGATAAGACATAACTTTAATGAACCCCTCCAGTGTAACTACTGTACATGTTATACAGCTGCATGAATATCTTCTTGAAGTAAATCTCTTTACCTTTCTGCAAATGCTAATGCAAATAACATTACTTGATGAACTTATGGTGCAGGTTTAAGATCTACCCACAGATTTTCAGTGAAGTTCAATTTAAGGGACAAGGGATATAGTTCATGGCGGTTTTTAAGGTATGCTTTGGTCTTTTGTCCTGTTGTCCTGCTGACTGTGTCATCTTTGCTTCCATTATTTGCTGACATTTAGTTAAATACCTTCTTCTATCTACCAATGCAATGTTTGAGGTATCACTGGCTGCCACATAACCCACATAACAGATCCACCCCTATGCTTAACAGTTGGCAAGGAGTTCTTTTCTTTTAATGCAGATCCTTTTTTGAAACATACCTTTAGTTAGTGTGGTCAAATGCCTGGATTTTTACTGCGGTCCACAACACTTGCTGTTAAAATGCATCTGGGTTATCTAGATATTGTGTTCAAACTTTAGACATTTATTAGACGTTTATAATGAGGTCAATAGGTATGGTTTCCTTCTGATGACTTTTTCATACAGATTGTGTTATGCTGTTTTTTCCAGCATACGCACTGTTCTGACAGTTTTGTGGTGTTCCAGATTCAAATTTTCTTACGTTTTTGAGTTCCTGGAACTGGAGTCTAAAAATGTATTGCTCTCTATGGAATTATCTTTATCAGATGACAATTTCTTATGATATGATTGTAACTTTCTTCCAGATAAAATATGTTATGCTATAGAATTTCTTTTGCACTTTGTGGAAAGTGTTCCGCAGATATTTTGATTACTTTTGGTTAATAGGTAAAACAATATATAATAAATAAATATATAATTTGGTCAGGTGTTCGGAGACTTTACAATTGTATGTAGCCCATGTGTTTGAGTCAGTGTAAAAACGACAGATGAGGAACCCACTTCTCACTTACCCAACGAATACTGACAACATAATTCACCTGTTACGCATTCTCGACCATCTGCGTGTTTATGTGTCTGTGTGTGCGCACGCGCATGGCACACTCAGCCATCTGTGTGTCTAAGTGTGTGTGTGGGACAAAGAGTCACTGTAAACATGCTCCCTATGATCACCCTGCTAGCTGCCCCTACTGTGCGCTTCCCCACCAAAACCCAGCGGGTACAGAGGCACACTCTAAAAGACCAAAGAGTTCATCCTTCCCATATAGCCACCATGGTGTCTGATCTAGAGCCACAAAGCCATCTGCCTTCATAAACGCTCTTCCTTCAGCTGTCTCCATGACTGTCTGGCTGTGTGTGAGAGCGTTAAAGCTTCAAAACCCATGCCAACAGTCTCACACTCTCCTCACAAAACCACTTCATACACTTTATGATACCTATTTATAAACACAAACAGTCCCAGGCTTAGATATCAAAATTCAGAACTGGACTTTTTTTGTCCCACAAGACATCAACACAGAAATCAACTGTTTCTAACATCAACATTCTCGCCAAATAATAAAATACACTGTCCAGCATGTCATATGACATTTAGTTTATAGATTTCACACACTGTCACTAACAGCCTACTCCAGTCAGAAACAGACATGGTAAATTGGAATAGTGGGAGAAATTCTCTTCAAATTCTGGCAGCTGTCAGTACAAGTATGTCATCGCTTCCATCTCCTAAATGGTAAAAAAAATCTTCTTAGCTTTAGTGGAAGTCAGTGTAAATCGTTGCTATTTCAGTCATTTTGGGGCATGAAACCTTCAGTGTCACTGTCTGCCAGACAACCAACAAAGCATAACAGATCCACCCCTATGCTTAACAGTTGTTAAGGGGTTCTTTCCATCAAAAGCTGATCATCTTTTCCAAACATACCTTCTGTAATTGTGATAAAAAAAAACCTTTATTTTTACATATGATGTATAGTATGTACCTCCAATCAGAAATGAGCACAAGTTAATAACCTTTGATTAAAGTCTTAGAAGAAAATGGGGTGAGTTTGAAAGTTGAAGAAATTGTCCTCATATTCTGGCCGTTGTCATTACAAGAATATCATTGGTTGTTATCTCCAAAATAGCAACTTTACAGAAGAAGCAAAAACTTGATGGAAGTCCATGTTTTCGAGATTTTATTACGTCATTTTGGGCCGTAACATTTTAATACATTGTGAAGAACAACTGCCAGATGTCAATTATTTCAAATATAATTATGTCAAAAAGTGAAAATTTGCTAAAACTGAGATACATGATTTTTGTGTGACAGCGTTGATGCGCTAAGTGGTATAAAATCTCAACTATGTGGCTGCCACATGCTCAGTAAATGGGAAAAACTAATAAAGCAGGCCGCTGACATTGAATCAATCAGGAGAAGCAGACGTATCTACTTGCCTGTCAACCAATAAGGGCAAAGAGGTATATCTGTTTGAGGGATGGGGAGATGATAGGTTTGATGTGTGATGCTGACATCACTGTACATCTGCTAGACAGGTAATTATTTTGCATTACACATTGTGTTCTAAATTGTGTAGCTGCAATTGTGTGAACCAAGCTTAAAATTGTAGTTATAGACAGCATCTACAGATAAATTAAAAATAGGTTCTGGCCTCCGAAAAACTTAGTCCAAACTAGATCATGTTAGCAAGGCTCTATGTTTGTGTCAACCAGTTACACTGCGGTGAACACAAGCATTCAGGTGTTTGGAGCTGAAAAAGTGCTGAAAGGAGGGTTGTATGTTTGGCTGTAGCAACACTTCAGTCAACATCATCCCATTACTAAACGTAATAATAAAAAAATCTTCAGCTTTGCTGAATTTTAGGAGGGTCGATTCCTGGTGATAACCTCCTTACCTGACATGTTTTCATACTGAACATTCTAACACGATCAGTAGGAGCAGGAACATGTTTAGTCTTGGGGCCTCTCAATGTTTTCGCCTTATGCCAATGTTTCTTTCATGTCATTGTCACTGTCACTGTCAGCCTACTTTGTGGGAGTGTGGAACCACATTTCTGGTGGGCTGCTTTGTGATAATGTCTCCTGAAGAAGTGCCAAATAAATAAAAGTTAATTTAATTGATTATACTGAGATACACCTAAACCGCTGGGCCAGCAAAGTCACTGCTTGTTTCTCAAACCTTGACTTCAACTGCCCAAAATGACTTGTTTTGACACCTGTTTATAACATTAGAAACCAAACATGGATGTGGTTTATCCCAATTATTAGTATTTGGTGCTGGAACAGAGTGTATTTATTGGCCCCAATGCATTGCAGCCTAACGCATCTCTGTAACAGCTGGTGTAGTGTAGTATAGTAACAACGCTGCCTCATCCATGGCGGACTGATGGCAATCACGCCACACTATACCAGTAAGAGTCTATGAGCAAGACTCCTAACTCTCCATTCTCCTGCCTGTGTAACATGATCCAGATGTAGGTCGCTCTGGATAAGAGCATCAGCCAAATGCCATACATGTTGATATGGAATGTTAAATAGATTACCAGTAATTAAACACACTGTTCATTTACATAATTCAGCCAGTTTAGATTTTGGAGGAAGTCTACTGAAGCTGATGAGACTGACTGCTTAGGTATTGGAATTGGGTATTAAGTGACAGTGCATTTTTTGAGGTGCTGCACAGGTCCAGGCTGGTGAGGTTGTGGGTTTGATCCTTGCTCCGTGTTCTGTAGACTTGGGTTCCCTCCCCACCTCCCAAAAACATATAGTTGGTGGACTGGCTATGCTAAATTGTCCCTGGGTGTGAGTGTATGTTGCCCTGTGATGGTGAAGCCTATTACTGCCTTGTGCCCAATGTATCCATGTAGGCTCTGGACCAACCGCTACCCTGACCAGGACGAGAATGACAGTATTGAAGAATACTGACCCAGACCTAATCAGAGCCAGTGTCCAATAGGTCTATTCACTACTGTAGATAAGCACCAAGACACTGGGGTTAAGGACAGCAGGATGAAAGGGAAGGGGGGGGGGGGGGTGTACAGTCGACCCTCCTACAAAACAACCTCCGCACGTGTCTCTGGAGTCTCTCCAGTCACTCCCACCGCGTCATTCCGTACCTGACACAGGTGTGCCCGTCATCGCTACGGAGACGAGCATCACCGTGGAGACGAGGAGCGCGCAGGAGCCGAGCAGCGCCGTTCTCGCGCCCGCGCCTCGCGACCTCTCCATCGCGCTCGTCATTCACGAGCCGCACGCGATTCCTTCACGACGGCCGACCGCGTTCCCGCGCGAAGGGTGAGTTCTCCTCGCCGGCATCTCTGAAAGAGAGGAGAGGAGAGCATCCATTCAGTGGAGGAACGTCGAGTCTGACGGTTAAAACAAGGGGCTCCTGATTCACTGCTGCTCAAAGGCACAGATTAACATGTGAGGCCTCCAGAAACCGTGAGAACTTGAGAACGGGGGGTTAGGGTTTTCCCGCAGAGAGGAAATGTAGGCTACTGTGATAAACGACCCTCGGTTAGAGACCCGGTATAGATTTCCATCAGTGTGACCGTCGAGGTAGAAAAAGGGTGGAGGGAGGCGTTTCATCCGCATACAGATGCCACAGATAGTGTGAGGGTCACACACACACACACACACACACACACACACACACCTTCAGTCTTACAGATAAACCTTCAGCATACCGCTTAGCACCAGGCGTCACCGCTACAGAGAGGCTGGTTAGTGAGGGAGAGGGGGGCTGAGGAGGGGGTATTTTCGCTTACCTGGGGTTCAGAGATGCAGCAGAGGGCCGGGCTCATATCACTCCTCTCCGGTTCTGCACAGCTAGCCCCTCCGACAGCCCACAGCACCGAAACGGAACCGAGAAGGGCGCGAAAACCGGGCACAAACAGCCTGAACAGGGGGGCGTAACGGCAACGAGCCGAACCCCTAAAATCCTGGCGCTCCCACGGTACAGCGTAAACGAGCTCCGCGGCACTACCCGAGATTCGGTCCGCTCGTTGCCTTGGAGCTCCGGGACATTCGCGGCGCCTCCGTGGATATCTCCGGCTCCTCGTCCCCCACGTACCGAGGCTGAAAGGTTAAACGAGGGCTGTCGGTTAAACGGAGGCGACGTGGGCCCGCTCCCATTTCGGCCCGTGGTGAAAGAAAAGAGGCGGAAAAAATAACGGCTCCGCTGTGTTGGTGTGGTCGCTGGCCGGCGCGGAACCCCGCCCACTTTACCCTATTCACAGCGATGTATAGAGGAGGGCGGCGCTGCGATTGGCTCCCGGCGCTGTCAATCAAACACGAGCTCCATGCGTCTGTAGTTGATTTCGCATGCATCGCTGAAGCCGCGCGGCGGTCTCACGGTCACGGGGAACAGCTAGGAAAACGACTACAGCATGAATGTTAGGGGTTTTAATGGCCGGAGAACAGCAGCACTAGTAGACAGCCGGGTCATTCGCCCTAGATGCTCCATCATGAGAGCACACGGCAAACAAGATACTGCCTGAATTAGAGCTACAGCTCAGCTCCGGACAGTAAAGCGGTCAAGAAGAAGAGTGGAGGTCCTCATTTACAGTCTCTACTGATTTGTAGCGCTTTGACTGGATATAATGGAGAAAACGCACCGTGGAGCCTTTCACATATTCCCCTAATGCACTGTCGCCACCTACCGGTTGCGACTGGACATTACGAGCTGTGTGTGAATTCTCGTCACACCCACTGGTTACCAGATGGCCAACATTTTCTATTTAGATTTTGGCATTTAAATAACAGTTACTGATTATATAACGAGTCAGAATAAATAATTAAAGCGAAGTGACAAAAATGCCTGCTTTGACACCCGTTTCTGCAGAATGGATAAGCATTACAACAGAAGACAGATCATCAAAAAGAGTCAGCATGGACATAAAATATATTTATTGATGAGGATTGTGAATATAGACCGTAGAAAATAAAGTGCACAACATAGGAAAGAAGCAGACTAACACGTCAGGTTACAAATAAAAGCATGAATAAAGAGAAATGTAACACTATTATATTATTATTTGCTGAACAGTGAAACATGGCCTGTGAAATTCAAATGCACAGTGTTTTAATTTTACAATGCCAGCTCTCTATACATAGGTGTATCACCTACCATCTGTCAGTAACATCAAACATCTTGACAGGATCTTTCCTTTTCGTCCTGTTAACAGCGTTATTCTTTTTTCTTTTTACAGATTCTCTTTTTAATAATAACTGGTTTGAAAACCTAACACAAATGCAACTGTTTTCCAATGAGACATTTTGCCATAGTTGTACAAAACAAGCTCCATAAAAACAAACATACTGGCAAAACCACGAAATGATGAGAATTAACAGGCATTTAAAGTCTTGCCTGTGACATGATGAGCTACATTTCTTTAATATGTCCCTTTTTGTTTATGATTAGAAAGTCCAGTGTTTCCAGTATTTACCAACCAGTCATAATCATTGTAAGTGTATATGGGAAACACACTGCATATGTATCCACCATTGACTATTTGGTGCCCAGTGCTATTTTTGGATCCATCTCTTGTTGTATATGCAAACAATGTCAGTATGTATAGCTGTGTGCACTGCTTCACTGTGCTACTTTGCTCTCCACCTCACTGATGGGAACAAAGCGTGGCCGTCTGCGTACTCTCCTCTTTGTGTTGTGCTTCGGGTTCCTCTGGTACATATCTGCAACACAGGGCACAGTGTGCTTTAGAAAGATAGCAAAATGTAAAAACAGACCAGATGCAGTGCCGTTATATTGTAAAAACATATTAACATTAACAAGACAGCCTATAATTAACACGGGGCAAAGTCATTCTGTGCTGGAAATGAATCACAACATTTCCTTCCCTTAAGACCAAATTAGCTGATAATGCAAAGTGGTCAAAGTGATTATTTTATTTGTTGTTTCAGTAATTGGTAATCATTTTGTACTTTACATTAAATTGCAATAATTAAAATTCACCAATTTCAAGAGTACTGAACAAACAATCCCTGAGGACCATCTTGTAATGGTTGTGTGGTTTGATGTACTTATGTTAAAGTAATCATTTTTACAGGACCTTTTTCCAACCTCTATCACTTAAAATTACAGACTTTTTCATTAAAAGATAATGATAATTATTTTCATAAGATAATTATCATTCTCTTTTCTGTAGGCTGAAATATATAACCAGCCTCTGTTTTGCTCTGTATTGTCTTTAGTGTTGTTCATGCAGCAGTGAAACACCAGCTGAAACACCCCTATAACTTCAACATGATTATGGGTGGGGATAAACGTCTGTTGGTCGCGTGTATAGTGTGTGTATATGTAAATACACTTTGTGTGACATCACAAAATGAAGTGATTATGGTTGGGTATTGCAAAGCTTGTTAGCAGCTTTTTTGCTTGAATGCAGGGTTTACGCTTAGCAACAGATGCTTATGGAAGTTTTTTTCCTAGAGAAATAAAAGGGGTGAAAAAGTTTTGGCATGCATTAAATGCCATGATGATACAAATACACTAGAAACACCCAACCACCCACATAAAGTACCACAGCAACTACATGGCCTGAGTAACCACCTGAGACACCATAGCAACCACCTAGCAACCACTAATCCATATAATGGAAACCATCTAAAATACTATAGCAATCACCTTACAACACAACAATAAGTCTTTTAGCAATCACTTATCAACATCTACCAAGATTATAGCAACCAACTGGCAACAATATAGTGACCACTTGGGATACCATAGCAACCACCTAGCAACACAATAGCCACCACTTAGCAACAGCAGAGTAACCAATGGGAACCAATTTAGATGCTCAAACATTCTGTGTTTCCTTCAGGAAATGCTTTGCATGCTTGTGGTTTGCATAGTTTCAGTTCAATGGTTTGAGGTGGAGCATGTGCTCGTTTGCATGCTACATGAAACTTTCTTATTTGAAGAAAAAAAACACAAACAAAACATCCTTTAAGCAAAAAAGATTTTATATCAGTATCAGATAAGAAAAATGCCATCTCTGCAAAAAATGCTAATGTTCATATTAATAAGGCCTTGTAGAGGATTGTAATGATCATGCAAATAAAATGATACTGCTTTTTTAATTGATTAAATCACCATTTTTTAAGATAGCTGAACAGAAAGCTTGTGTGTGTGTGTGTGTGTGTGTGTAGTTACCTTGGAAACTGACATAGTAATGCCTGTTTCCCTTTATAACTGTGACCTCTGCTGTGTTGTCTGTCAGAAAAGCTTCTTCCAGATCACGGGATGTTACAGATGTCACACGCTGCTTATCGTCCTGAAGAAGACACACTGGATTGAGAACACAAAAATAAACCCACACAGCAGAACACTACACATATCCTTCTGAAAGGCAGGTGTGTGTTCATGGTAAGAACTGTTTTGACTATTTGTATGTGCACTAAAAGATCAGAAAGAATGCACAGAACAAGCACTGCCTCATGAACAGTCTGAGGCAATGCAGTGCAATGGTCTCACCGGCCTGCCGTATTCTATCCAGTTCTCATGGTCTCCCTTATAGTACCACATCCACTGCGTGGTCAGGATGTAATGGGCAGGCTTGGTGACAGAGGATGCGGTGGAGAGACGCCGCACCGGGTCACTCACTCGTGTCATGGACAGGAAGTCCACTGGCTTCGAGCCCGGACTGAACCAACAGAGACAATAGAGGGAAGGAGGATGGGATGAAGACGCACAGAATTAAAAATGGAAAGTACTAAAACAGGATAAAAAAGGAAAAGCAGTAAGATGGCGGTAGACTTAAAAAGAGAATAGCTGGAACTGACACTTTTCTATGAAGTTGTAAAAGTGTGTATCAGATGAATGAGTGTGCACCTGTGTGAGTTCTTGGGGTTGCAGTAGGCTCTCTCTATCTCCTCCATCCCCCGCAGGTCTCTCCAGCCATCGCCCTCATACACCTCCCACTTGTATGGCAGGTTAAAATGCACCCGCTTGCACTGCTCTAAACATCAGCAATATCAGAACAAGTGACTCATCATGATGGAGAAAAAGACAGAAAGACTGAATGAGAGAGATTGACGGAAAGAGAAGTGCCACAGACCTTGAAACCTGCAATTCCGCCTGATAAAGTGGAGACAGATCTCACTCTTCTCCTCCATCTGTAAAAGAGATCTCTCTGAAAGGCTCATTACTCGCTCTGAAACAAACACACAGAGATATCTTCATAAGTTTTTACATTGAAAAACAAAATTAAATTAAATTTTTAACATGTACTAGTCTTTACATAATAGTTTTTGCGAGATGTGTAATTACAGCTTTCCACTACACTCCAACCTAACACTAGCAAACAGTCTTTGCTCAGATGAAAACATGAATATCAGGATGACAAAACTGAAGTATTTGGTTCACAGTGTTTACTTTTTTTTTTAAAATAAGGCATAATTCCGGTTGGAAAACTGATCACCCTTCTTGGCAGGATTGGTAGAATTTTGTTGATTTCCTGGCAGGAACCTGGCTTTTAAGCACAATCCGCATATTTGTGAACGGGTTAAGACTGTGTCAGGACCGGAGAAAGGTCATTTTAGCTTCCTTAAGCCATTCCACAACCACATTTGATGCCTGTTTGGATGACGGTCATGTTGGAACAACCAACTGAAGTTTAGCAGTCAATTCTTCCTACTTCATTATTCCATCCATTTATGTACAAGTTCTACTGGCAGAAAAACAGCTCCAGCGCATGTTGCTACCGCCACCATGCTTAACAGCAAGCACAGTGTTCATGGAGTTAGATGTTTCACATTTAGTTTTACCAAACATATTTCCTCTAGAAAGCTTGTTCTTGGAATCTACAGCATAACCTCAGTTCTTCATCTTGGCCTATAGTTGTTTAATAATGGCCTCAACAGACATTGCTGGCTTGTCCTTCTCAGATCTGCACTGATCATGTTGGACTTTCTCATTGTACTGTGTATTCGACAATGCAGTAAGTGCTGTCAAAACTAACAATAAGTCTATTATGAGTATATGTGAACATCCGACCACAATTGTAGTTTAAACTCTGTCTTAAAACTAACCCCATTTTGTGGAGGCTGTACCTTAACCTGGATAACTTTCCCGATTCATTTCAGAGTGAATCTTGAGAAATGTCTGCCCAATTTAAGTCCAAATCCGCAGATAATGATCATGATATGAGATTAGGAGAGGATTAAAAACATAAAAATCTGTTACCCCTCATGTTCCCCCACATTAGGTTGGACCCCACTCTCCCCCACCAGTGTAATGAAAACATGCTGTTTCAGGCCTTCCCTGTGGCAGCATATCTACCTCTGTCTTGCCCTTGAAAGTTGAGGCGATAAACGTTCTGGTACAGGTAGGGCAGATCCTGGATGATGTCGATGCTGAGACCCCTCTCCTCCAGCATCCTGCGGCTGTACTCGTCTACACAGTGTAGTCGCTTGCACTTGGTGCCGAAGATACAGTCGTCCTGCACAAAGTGCTGACAAATGTGCACCTTAGTGCAGCCCTCCTTAAAGGTGCAGGCCCCAAACAGCCCAGAACCCTTATTGTAGTGAGAACACACCTGCACACGGACACAGCACAGAATATCAGTGAAGCGCCACAATATTCGTATACAAATAATACAGAACAGAAAAAACAAAACAAACAAACAAAAAAAACAACAACCACACACTCACTCACATGCACGCCCATTCATACCAATACACACTCCCACACACACACCCAAAATGTAAATGCAAAAGTTAGAGCATTTACAGCACAGTGCTCGCAAATATTAGACAATTTCTCATTCGCTCGAATTCTTCCTCAAACCAGAGTGTTCTACTTTACCTCAAGACTTACAGGCATTTCCTCTCGACAAATTAACAGGTCTTTTTTTTTTTTCCTTTTTTTTCTTTTCTTTTTCTTTTTTTTTTTATATCGTCGAATGTGAACTTCCACTCATTCCCCAGGTTGAAGCTCCTTCCCTCTGAAACATCCACCAACATCCGTTCATCTGCAACTCTTCATCCAAGAGGACAACAGACCTTCCTTCTCTCGGTCACCCCCTTGTTTTTTTTGTTTGTTTTTTTTTTCATTTTCTTTCTTTCCTTCTTTATTTTTTTCGTTTCCTTTTTCTTTCTTTCTTTTTTAACTCACATTAATTACAATGTCACTGTAACTACAAACTGGCCATGACCTATTTCAGCTCAGACAGATAACTTGGTGGCTGCACCCTGTTCCAATCCGTTTCATTTAAAGCAACTCTTGCCGACTGACCTACACTGCAACTTGGACATCTTCTTTTATTAATCATCTGACTTTTTCTTTAGACTCATAACAGCCGCGGCAGCTCGGGACTAAGGCTACTAGCTAAACATGTCTGTTTTAGGTTCTAAGTCTTTATTTATCCTTATTGGAACAATATTTCTCATCAGTGCACTGAGACAAAATGTGGAGGAGAGTTTCAAACAGCAGGAGCGGTACCTAGAATGCAGAAATATCCCAGCTTGAAATGAAACTTAAATAAATGTCCAAAGGTAAGTCAAACACATAGGAACATACAGACATTACGCAACAATATTATCAGTTAAAATTCCAGGGGAGAATCTGATCACAAACATTTGAATTTAAAATATGCTCACTGGCCTTTGTATTAGCTGCACCCGGCTTAGGGATTAACATACAATTAAACTAGAGCAACATCACTGCTGCACTCAGAAGCTAGCTGGCCGACTGTAACATGGATAGGAAGAATAAAACTTATATATATCTAAACAAAGCCATATATAACAAATGTACATTATTCATAATCATTTTTACATTTCAGGTTTGTTTTTTTTGGCTCCAGCCCCCCAGTTAAGTCTTGTTCTTTTTTTTTAATAATAATACAATTGTGTTTAGAATTGATTATATTATAAATTATAAAGCATATGCATCTGACTTTTGTGAGTATCATACAAGATGAGATATAGCAGTTTTTACATCAGGAAGATGTATCACGATAAGTTTTGCTATTGTAATACACAGTATACTTTTCTGAACATCCCCAGCACTTAAAAAACACTGACCAACTGCCTGTTTCATCACAGAGAGGGTAATTAGTGCTGTTGAACTGGATAAAGTGCAGCACCTTCTGGGGCATTCAAACAGCAGTTTGTAATAATTATAGTAAGTACATTATCACAATTTCCCCCACCGTTGCCCTCCACTGCCCTCTAGTGAAGGTATTGTTTAACATCTATGCCAGGTAAAGGGCACATAGAAGTATGTGGGCAGTGCCGGTGCAACTAACTTCTAATTTTCTAAGATACTGAATTTGAGGTTTTCATTAGTTGTCAGTTATAACCATCAAAATTAAAAGAAATAAACACTTGAAATATATTAGTCTGTGTGTAATGAATGAATATAATAAACAAGTTTAACTTTTTGAATGGAATTACTGAAATAAATCTTTAAAAAAAAACCTTTTCATGATTTCAGTGAGTTCATGATTTTATGAACAGCACCTGTACATTTGAAACGAAGGTATTAAATTTTGCACGTGAAGGGAGTATAAATGAGCCTTATGCCTTTGGATTTTTACAGAATAGTAGAAACAGTTGTGGTTTAGGAGTACTGCTACGGTAACTGTAGCCTTTTGTGCCCTCCGCCCCTCCTCTTCCTTCTCTCTCGCTGCCGCATGTAGAGAGAGTGACTCAGGTGCTTGTTCTTATCTCTTTAAATTCTGTATCCCTCACTGTTCACACCTTTACGATTCAGAACGACTGAAAATAAACAGGTATTTCACAGATATTCTGGCCATAACATCTTATTTCAATTCATGAAATCATGATGGACTGGACAATGACGATGTGTTACTTTGTGTGGAAACACACTGATCAGCCACATATACACAGAAGTCTACTGTTGTAGACATCTTGGATTGAGGGGTTTTTACTGAGCACTGTTTCATATAAAACAACCAACACCTGCTTCTGGGAGCAACAGTGATGTCGAAACATAAATCATCACATAAAGCTTACTGGGTTTCTGCTGAGCATATGTCTAAAAACAGGTGTGTGTTTAAGGACGTGTGCTCTCACCTCTGGCAGTAGAGAGGGGTCATTCTGCAGCAGGAGGAGGAAGAGGTCTTCCTCGTGAAGTTCATGAAGGGTGCACTCCCGGAGCAGGGGGTAATTATGCTCAGACTGTATATTATGAGAGAATCTGCACTCCTTCCTAAATGGGCAACACACACACACATATACATCTACATATATATATATACACATCTACATATACATATATATATATATATATACCATCAGCAATGACATCAAATTACCTCCATATGTGCTAAATTTGGACCTTGTAACCTTGTACAGCCCTGATCAAATGACATATTTCTGAAGTAAACTTTTCTGCCAATGTTAATTTTTTACTTTTGATTAAAAAAATAAACAAATAAAAATAACACCAGGACCAGGAAAAAAGTGCAAGTGTTTAAACACCCTTATAGTTAGTATGAGCTGATGCACTCTCTAGTGTGTACACGAGCCGACAAAGCAGGGGAAGACAGAACAGAGAAATATACAAGATATCAACACGCTCACACCTTACAATCTCTACTGTCAAGGTAAGACCTGGAACAAGCAAATTCTCAGATAGGACTGCTTGTATGGCCGCCACAGAGGCAAAGCTGACCATGACCAAGAACCTGAGGAAAGTTTGGTTGACACATGAATGGTGCACTGTTTTACTGTGCAGCGCTGCACGCATAAACATTATCTGCACTAAATAAAAAGTCATCAGAACGAAACCTTCCTCACAACCTTATCACATATGTCAATATCTGAAGTCTGACAGTGTTTTTAAAGTTCTGTGGGCTGATAATGAAGTAAGAATAGAGCCACAATCACAAAAAGGTATGTTTGGATACACAAAGGCTCAGTCTTTATAAATACCCCCCCTGTCAACAGGTGGCTCCATCATGCTTTGGGGTTGTGTGGCAGCCAGTGGCACAGTACGCACTGACAGATGGAGGAAAGTATTTAACTAAATATCAGCAAATTCTGGAGTAAGGCTGAGCAATTTACTGAAAATTAATCAAAACTAACATTCAATCTTGCTCATGTCAATTTTGTTTTGTGTCCCCTTGTACAGTCTCCTTTAAAACATACTACTGCAACACGGCAGCAACATGGAGGAGAATTCAAAGTCAGAGTCAACTGAGCAACTTGATCGACTTATGTAATTGATTACTATTGTAATCAAGGTCAAATGTTCAATTAATTGTGATACTGATTTGAGGTCCTATCGCCCAGCCCTATTCTGGAGGTAAATGTGACACAAATCAAAAAACTGATAAAACTGAAGCTGGAAAGGGGATGGCTTCTACAGCAGGACTGTAATACAAAGACAAAAATAAAATAAAATAAGAATTACTTCAAGAAACACACAGTCCCCTGACCTGAGCATCAGAAATGAAGACTGACTACAACAAAGTGCTAATAAGCTTTCATACCTGCCAATATAGGAGGTGTCACTACATACTGACTAGGATGTCAGTTTTGTTTCCAGCTCACGATTTTATCATTATTATAGATTTTTCTGTGGATTATTTTCTCCATTAATCAACTGATTGTTTGGTTTTCAGACTCCATTCCATTCTTCAACATCTGCAGCAATTCATCTAATTAGAGCAGTCTAATTGCACAGTTTGTGATGAAATGAGTGTTTACTAAGCACTGACAAGATCCTTCATTCGCTTAGAAAAGCATACTGTGCATCACGATAACATACATTATCACAATATGATAAAATAATGTCACATTGTACCAGGCCTGTGTCACAGTTTACGATTTTTCACAATTATTCCTCTAGGTCTTGTTCTTTTAATTATCATTATTATTATTATTATTATAGCAACATCATTACAATATATGAATTAAATGAATGAAAATAGGGTATTTTTTATTGAAATAATTTATGAATGGATGTAGATGCAAAACTGTTTGTTTCCAGCTCTTGATTTTAATCATTATTACAGATTTTTCTGTACATTATTTTCGACTGATTGTTTGGTTTTTAAAACTCAGAAAATAGTAAGAAACAGTTCATCTCTGTTCGGTTTCATTTTTCTTCCAATACACTGATATTAAGCACATTTACATAGTGCATATTTTAATTACAAGGACAGAATAATAAAACAAAATAAACAAATAATTCATCATTACAGCAATAATGGATTATTTTGACAGCTAGTGGGACAAAATACAAATGACATACATGAAATACAAATACTGTGTACGATCTGTGCATCACGAAAATTGTCACTGGGTATTTTTCCTGATCTCCCACCAGACCAACCTTACCCCACCCCACCTTACACCACCCCACCCTACCCTACCCTACCCTACCCCACCCCTAGAAGCCACGCCCGCCTCAATAGTCCCAGACCAACCCAAATCTTGTGTGTGTGCTGTGCAGTATCTGTCCATGTCTAGTCTAATCTACAGTATGTCTCACTTCAGACCTCAGAGTGGACTGAAAGCCGGTTCAGATGTAAAGTGGTGTGGTGTGAATGGGATATTTATAGTTATAGTTATGTTTTTTATTATTAATCGTGAGCTCGCCATGTCTGAGGAGGAGGTTAGTGTTACAGTAGCTACAATAGACGGACTGGCTATCGTTAGACTGCCCAGCCCTTTTCCTGGTTCTTACCTTCCTTTTCCATATCGACAGTTCCCGTACACAAAATATTTACACAAATGCAGGTCCTGGCAGCCAAAGCACTCCTGTTTCGCGTAGTTCTTACACAGGCGGAGAGACGTTTTGGCCACAATAACGTATCCAGCCTCCACGGTCTCCGCCTTCTGCCCGTTTCGGACAACAGCGAACCTCGGACATTTTTTGACGATGTACCAGAAATCTTCGTCGCTGATGTCGAAGCGCTGGAAGACCTTCCTGTGCAGCTGCGCCAGGTCCATGGAGCCTTTGTGGCTGCATAAGATACTGGTGGCGTGGTGAATTACCCTCGAATAGCTCGACATTTTCCTTCTCAACTTCTGCAGACGCCCTCCTTCTGCTGCAGGCTACAGGACCTACTTGCGCTTCTCAGTAAATGAAAGCTCTCTCTCTCTCTCTCTCTCTCTCTCTCTCGCTCTCTCGCTCTCTCTCTCTCTCTCTCTCTCTCTCTCTCTCTCTCTGTGTGTGAAGTCGATCACGGTAGGAAACGTTAGGACAGCTTCAAAATACCGGTCACCATCACACCTACTATTTTATCTTGCCGTTGCAGTATGTTAAGTAGGACAGCCTGCTTCCCTCCACCTGATAGTTTTGGCAGAATTTATGTTTTGTTATGCCTTTGTGTTTCATCCATCAACAGGACTACAATTCCCAGCATGCATTACGCCAATGCAACGTCATACAGGCTGCGAATCCCTACAGTGCCCGGTCAGTCCTGATGCTGCAGCCTAGCTCGGTGTAACAAAGCACTTGAGTGATATACAGAGTTATCTAGCTAAAAAAAACCCTCTCTACCCTCAAGTATCCACCTCAGAGGGTCCATCGTTG
This sequence comes from Salminus brasiliensis, assembly GCF_030463535.1. Lineage (NCBI taxonomy): Eukaryota > Metazoa > Chordata > Actinopteri > Characiformes > Bryconidae > Salminus > Salminus brasiliensis. The sequence goes on from NC_132879.1 coordinate 47,238,807, forward strand.
GACAAAAATATAAATCCGACATATAAACCAAGCTTTTTTTGTCCAGAGTATTAATTTATAAAAATGTAAAAAAAAAAAAAAAAAGATTTTCATCTGAAATATATGTTCATCTTTTCACTTTTTTTCCACAATTTTATTTTAATAATTTCTGACCGAAGCGATTCATGTATTACTCCGCCGCACACATGTAACCTAGCAACGGCGCCATCGCTTACAAGACAAAAACACCAGCCATAACAAATCGGCAACGTTATAAATATACAAGTAAAACACAAATAAAATAATTCATATTTGTAACTTTAGTCATTAAAAAAAATAAATAAAGCGAAATACTGGAGACGCTGTAATTCGCACGGCGTCCCAAACCGCACACAAGTACACTAACCTCGGACACCGTGTGTTTTAAACACAGCAGGACTGCTGCTAGGTAGCTAGGAAGGTAGCTAGGTAGCACAAGGGGACACTGTGTGGTTTGAGACACTGTATTATATCAGCCAATCAGAAAAGGCATGAGCTGCTGCGTCTTTAAGGACGGACGGATTATTGGAATACAGAGCTGGCGAATACGAAACAGAAAGTTCATCTTCACGTGAAGGTTTTTCATATTTAACAGCTTTGGCAGTACGTGTGTGTTGCCGTGATATCAAATTAAATGCTAAATTATTACAAAATTACGTGTATATAAAGATTAATCAGGAGCAAGGCTATGTAGGGCGTTGTATGTTAATATAATATTTTTTTTTATAATTAATATAATTTTCCTGGAAGCCAATGCAGTGCTGACAGGACTGGACTGATAAGGTTATATTTTCTAGTTTTAGTAAGAACCCTGGCTGCAGCATTTTTAACTAGTTGAAGTCTACTGGGGTTCCTGCTAGAGGGTCCTAACAGTACTAATACAGCCTGTGACATCGCCTAATGTTTTGGCCGTTGCTTTGTTCCTCTACTATTATGACTGGAGGGCAGAGTCTGCTGAAGGTTTAGAAGAGGGTGACATTCTTTACAATCTTCTTTTTCCTGTCTTTTTTTCATAGTGTGAGGCTCATCTACCATGGCATGGGGAGAATACACCAAACTCTTTACAGACAGTGATCAGAGTGAGAATCCAACCCACTACCCCAGGTCCCTGTCTTCTTAAACAAATACGTAAACCATTGCACTTAAGGAACCAGTTTACAAGCCCTTCATTAGGTAAACAGGGCGTGTAAGAGCAGGAAGCAAGCTTCATCAGGCAGGGCAGCGGTTCCCCGAACAAGGTGCTCAGAAGAGATGCTTGAACATGAGAAATATGAGGCTGATATCTGGTATTTTCACATGTATCTGCCAATGCCAAATACACTGATGCATAGAATATGGAACTACAACAACCTGGATCAGACTTGCACATGCAGTGACATTAATAAAATACACGTAGGTGATTTAGTGCAGCAGTCCAGCCATGCCTAAACATTGTGCTCTCCTAGAGTTTAAAAAAATGCATCATCAAACATCAGCACTGTTCAAAATATCCATTTACATTTTCAATCTGTATGAAACTGCATATTAAAACAGACAAATTCAAAGCTAGCCTAAAGCAGAAGTAGGCGCAGACAGATCATTCATTAAAGACCGGATTCAAAGCTGACTGGACCAGTGATATGATCTAGAAACCCCTAGGATCACTTCCCTGGACCATCTTTTTTTAAAAACAGAATCTCTAGTGAGAATGTGGGGTAAAGTGACGGTTCCCCGGACTTAGATTAAGCTTAAGCCTGAACGGAAACATTTAGTCCATGACTAGACTTAATCTGGGTCTTAATCTATGATAGCAGCGTGGTAGTAAACTTGCAGTTGCTGACAGAGCAGATGATGCTACACAGATACACCCAGCCCAGCAGGTGGTGGTACAGGACAGTGTTTCCATCAATGATGAGACAGACGAGCACATTCAGAAGATATACAATACATTAGCCATGAAAGAACACATGCACGTGTTAAAAGACCAGAGCTGAAACAAGCAGTTGTATATAAGTGCTTCTATACACTTAACCGGTTGTCAGACAATGAATCTTCTCCCAAGCATCCCAAGTGTCCCACCATTTTAGCCTTTAATAAGTTTCCATCCTTACCCCACTGGTAGTAGATCAGCCATGACATGCCTGCTCCTTTTGTTTTGAGCTGGAACTAATATAATGCACATCCATATTTCAGCTACAGTAAATTCAAAAACTCAAAACCATTGCATCCTCTTTCCTAATGTCGGAATGAGGGATAATTAATTCCATAATATTTGCCTATTCCCGCACAGGACTGAAACACTGAAGAAACAAACCCATCCAGGTCATCTGCTTCTTTCTGACCACAGACTTCCTGGCCTGCCACACCGCCCACAGATCAAATTCACACTATAAAAAGAAATCCTTCTTAGTATGCAGACATTTCTATCTGCTCTGATTGTGCCCTCATAACCATGAAGACAACGCTGAATTTTTGTATTCTAAATGAGTGTCACAAAAGATTATACATCTGCATTGTAATACCTTAATTACTAAAGGGTGAAATTGTTTTATTATATTTAATATCACAGAATATGATTTATATTACAGAATTAATATTGTCATGACTCATCAGACCAGGCTATGTTTATCCAGTCTTCAGTTGTCCAGTTTTGGTGAGTCTCTGCCCACTGCAGCCTCGGCTTTCTGTTTTTGGCCAAAAACCCAGATGACCACAAGTCACAAACCAGCACATCCAGCACCATCATGCTACTCCAAATCAAGTAAGATCACATTTTTCTCCATTCTGATGCTTGATGTGAACATCACCTGAAGCTACAGGGCCATATCTGCATGATTTGATGCATTGCACTGCTGGCACACCACTGGTTGATTGGATAATTGCATGAATTAGTAGCTGTACAGTTCTTCAAACAATGCTCAGTGAGTGTGAGCATGTGTAGATTATAACAGGCCCTTTAGGCCAAATTGCATGCATGCCTCACACACACACACACTCAATCCTCTCACTCTCAATGTCAAACCTTACACACACATGCTGTAAAACTACATGAATGTGAAAGAATGAGTGGGCGTATACGCTAAAGACTGATTTCTGATTGGCTTGCCATTTAGATGTGTACTTTCTGGTGTACTTTCTAAACATTCTCACTATAAAGAGACCATCCCCCTTATCTGTGTTCAGGAAAGGAAGATCTGTACAGCCTTGCTTTTTACTACCAAGAGAACTATCATGCTTTATGTCAGTTGTTGTTTGTTTGTTTTTTTACCTTTTTTCTGAAGATATAAGGAAACTGGTAATGAATGGCACTGTTTTGTGAAGTATTCAGAACATTCAAAGGGAAACAGTAGGGGACATATCTGAATTTGGTTTAGACTTGACATTAAAATAAATCCCCATCGTGACCAGAGGAGATCTGATTTTGCTTGCACACTAATCATTTCCATTTTACTTTCTGTAAACACAAGTTCTCATCTAAACTGTCCTGCTCCAGGAGATTGTGAAGAGTTCAGAGCAATAGTGGTGGTTCTACAACAATGTGGCATAATAGATCCTGTCCTGTGACAGCGCCATCTGAAAATGTGACAATTTGAACCACAACTGATACTGCCCTCATCTACACACAAACACACAAAAAAACACTGCACGAGAAAACCATTTTTCCCCCAAAAGGCGTATTCCTGCTCTTCTGATGGAATCTGATCACAAACGCATTCCGTTTTCACTCGTATTAAATGTGGACAAGATCTGTCTCTGACGACCTCAAAATGTGGGTTGAATGATCTGATCACAATGCATCTTGGGGGTGTTTACACTGTGATCCAATCCAAAAACACACGTTAATGCCAAGTGTAAACTGGCCCTTAGACTGACCAGAAAATTCACCACCCTTTAGTTCCAGTTCTCTGGTAACGCAAGTCTTACAAAAGAAAGTATGCATGTGAGTAAATCATTACATATAATCGCTGTCATGCAAAAAACTTTTTTGTTTTTCACTTTTTGATTTTAAAATTTTATAATGATTGGGTCTGAACTGAAATTCTCCAAAATGACTTGGAATTAAATCTTTTCCCATCGACTTCCATTGAAAGTATTTAGGTTTCTACCTCCTGTCCATTTGCCACTTTGATCTGGTACTTGCATGACAGTGTAATATATTATGATGCAGTGAAATCTCTATCATACTGAACCTGCAGCCAACCACAGATTGACACAAACGTAAAACATGGTTTTGAGGTTGAAGAGAGAGAAAGAGAAAAAAAAAAAAAAAAAAAAAAACACAAACAAAGTCAAGAGACAATGAAACCCACAGTGTTTCTTTTAATCCTAAAAAATATATTACATGAATGACAACAGAACCCGGCTCAGAAAAAAAATCTATTAAAAAAAAAAAAGAAAAAGAAAGAAAGAAAGGAACATAAAAATAAATAATAAAAGGTTATACAGTTTTGCTCTGAAGGATATTCTGGAAGCTGGATTATCATCTATTGCAGCGATAGGTCTGCTGTTTGAGTGAGAGTGAGAGTGTGAGTGAACGTGGGTCTCTAACAGCAAAACCATCTGTTCTTATCATTCTCACATAACGCCAGTTTGTCCCAGGAGACAATATACTCCTCCACATCTTAAATGACCCATACTGGAAGAGGACCACCATGTTAGAAAAAAGAGCATTGAGGATTTATTTGAGTCATATCTGAACCCCCCCCCCCTCAAAAAAGGTTATCATTAGTCACGTTAATGCAGAAAACAAACAAACAAACAAAAAAAAAAACAATGGCACATATTGGAATTACTAATTGAAAAGTTAAGTGGTACTTTGAGGACTGTCATTCAGGAGACAAAGTTAAATAAATTACTAACAAACATAGAAATCTGAATATTATATACAAAAGGGAGTTATCAGAACAAAAAAAAATCTACAATTCAAATTTTATGCTCAACAAGACAGCGGTATTACCCTATTTTACAGTGTGTGTGTGTATGTGTGTGTGTAGATATATATATGTATTTATATATATATATATGTATATATGTATATGTGTGTTAGTTTTTGTATTGGGGACCACAAAGCAGGTTGGGGGGTGGTAATAAAAAAGAAACAGGGGGTGACGATGACAATTTTTAGCATTTTCACCAAGTCCAGCTAAATAGACTTTCTCTCCCTCTCGCTCTCTCTCCAAAGGAATAAAAGGAATAATACAAACTCCTCTATGTACAGGATTCAAAAACAGAAGGTAACAGACTCTAGCTAAAACACTGCTTCTGACAATGACAGGGCCTGGTGACCGCAGCCTGGCTGTACAGGACACTGAGCCTCATCCAAGCAGTTCTCGTAAAAGACTACAAGGTTCGTCAGGTTACATTGAGGGTCCTGGATGGAGCTACCTTAAGTCCAGCCCCATACACTGATGGCTTCTTCAGTGAGAATGTACTGAACACAGTTTAATAGATATGGAAAAGCCGGTACATTGGGACCAATTTGGAAGAAACCATTGAAATGTGGGGCAAATACAATATATGGGGCTCATTTGTCAAGACAGCCAGGTCGCTAGCCCCTGACCGGTGTAAACAGACATGTGTTGAAACAGAGAGGCTCCAGACACCCCTCTATCCACCATCCTGATTATATGCGTTTCTTGCTCTCTATTTATTTCTCTCCGTAAAAATCACACAATCATCTTTTTTGTGCATAAATTAATCATCACCACAACAAAATATATCCCTCCTTTTCCTTCAGCATCCCTTAAATTCTCACGGTGAACAGTGGCGCTTATCACTTGTGTTCGAGAAACAGAAAACTAGCAAGAGTTGTGTATAGTTTTGCTTGTAAACAGGCTAATCTGAGAACATAATCTCCAGCTGGCATTCTGATTAACTGATCAAGAGGTTAAATGAATAATTCTAGCGCAAGTAAAATCGGCAAATCTGTGGCAAGGACTGATATTATTTTCATAGGTCACTGTACATGAAATCAGTAAACTGTAACGTAAAAAAAAAATCCTTCATGAACCGTTGAAAGGAGACCCTGCTTTGCTCGCTTTGACAAACATATGGCCCTGTGAAGAGTCAGACAAAATACAAGTAGTCAAAGAGGGAAGCGTTATATCATTATACCAGCAGATTTAGCTGGCAGGGCAGTGGGCGTGTGCTGAACAAGCTATGGCCTGATTGACTCTGAATGTAGCTCACAAAACCGAAACCCAAAGTAGTGACTTGGTGACAGTGTAGATCTGAAACTATAAGGGAACTTTCGGGCAGGCAGATGCTTGGCTGTGGCTGTTTACTGGGCAACTTCAGGCTCCTGCATAGCATTCATATAGTTGGCAGTATGTTGGAGAGGGAATAAAGGGAAGGGTGGCAGGGAGATTAGTCGTTGCTGGGCATGCCCGTGACTTGCATTTGACTTTGACTTGCATGAAAAGACGCAGACCTTAAGACCCAACGAAGGGAGACGACATGCCTTGTATCCACAGAGCACAACAGATGGGGTTGTATAGTGGTTAGACTACTACCAAATGTCTCTGAAGGGATTCTTAGATTTTTTTTTCTTCCTTTTTATACACATTTTTTTAAAACAAAAACACTGAAATGTGGTGAGGTGCAACTTTTTTTTTTCTTCTTCTTCCAAAGACCAATACCGCAACACAGAACGGAGGCAGACACCCCTTCTCCCTCTCTGCTTGGGGGGGAGCCCTGTCATTGGCCGAGAGCCATGTCCATCAGGGGCCCAGCAGAAATCCTTTCAATACTAATAGAGTCTCTAATCCCCTGCTTCTCCCTCTACGCGTCCGATAGGCAACTCTGAATACTGTCCATCCACAGCTGTGCGTTCTGGCTGTCCTGTGCACAGAAGTTGTACACTCGTTTGGTCGTTTTCAGCTGGGGAGAGAAAGACGTGAGGCTTGATTAACAGCGGGTAAATAAACTGGCAATACACACAAACAACCAACATACCAATTCCACTCTTAGCTGTATAAAAAGGCATTTAAATTGAATGTGAAATGCTTCGCTCTACAGAAACTTGGGGACAGAACAACAGGTGGGATAGTAAATAGGGGTGATACCACTTTTTCATGTTTGATCCAGATAACGATACTGCAACCTTGAGTATCTGCTGACGATAACAATCCGATACCATCTTTTTTCCTCTCTTAACCGTTAATCCCCTACTTCCACATATCTGACCCAGTGAGTTTGACCAGTTTTGGAGCCGATACCGTACTGAAATTTTCAAAAGGTGTCAAAGAATGCATTTAAACATGAGTGCACATTTGTTGAAATGAGTGCAACTTACAGTAGCTAAACACATACATTTGAAGGGGTGTCCACAAACATTTGGATGCAATATATATATATATATATATATATATATATATATATATATATATATATATATATATACACACACACACACACACACACACACACACACACACACAGTGGGGAAAAAAAGTATTTAGTCAGTCACCAATTGTACAAGTTCTCCCACTTAAAAAGATGAGAGAGGCCTGTAATTGACATCATAGGTAGACCTCAACTATGAGAGACAAAATGAGAAAAGAAAAAAAAAGAGAAAATCACATTGTCTGATTTTTAAAGAATTTATTTGCAAATAATGGTGGAAAATAAGTATTTGGTCACCTACAAACAAGCAAGATTTCTGGCTGTCACAGACCTGTAACTTCTTCTTTAAGAGGCTTCTCTGTCCTCCACTCATTACCTGTATTAATGGCACCTGTTTGAACTCGTTAACAGTATAAAAGACACCTGCCCACAACCTCAAACAGTCACACTCCAAACTCCACTATGGTGAAGACCAAAAAGCTGTCGAAGGACACCAGAAACAAAATTGTAGACCTGCACCAGACTGGGAAGACTGAATCTGCAATAGGCAAGCAGCTTGGTGTGAAGAAATCTACTGTGGGAGCAATAATCAGAAAATGGGAGACCACTGCTAATCTCCCTCCATCAGGGGCTCCACGCAAGATCTCAGCCTGTGGGGTCAAAATGATCACAAGAACGGTGAGCAAAAATCCCAGAACCACACGGGGGGACCTAGTGAATGACCTGCAGAAAGCTGGGACCAACGTTAAAAAGGCTACCGTCAGTAACACACTACGCCGCCAGGGACTCAGATCTTGCAGTGCCAGAATTGTTCCCCTGCTGAAGCCAGTACATATCCGGGCGCGTCTGAAGTTTGCTAGAGAGCATTTGGATGTTCTGGAAGAGTATTGGGAGAATGTCTTATGGTCAGATGAAACCAAAGTAGAACTGTTTGGTGGAGAGTGAATGCTGAGTTGCATCCAAAGAACACCATACCAACTGTGAAGCATGGGGGTGGCAACATCATGCTTTGGGGCTGTTTCTCTGCAAAGGGACTAGCACGACTGGTCCGTGTACATGAAAGAATGAATGGGGCCATGTATTGTGAGATTTTGAGTGCAAACCTCCTTCCATCAGCAAGGGCATTGAAGATGAAATGTGGCTGGGTCTTTCAGCATGACAATGATCCCAAGCACACTGCCAGGGCAACAAAGGAGAGGCTTCGTAAGAAGCATTTCAAGGTCCTGGAGTGGCCTAGCCAGTCTCCAGATCTCAACCCCTTAGAAAACCTTTGGAGGGAGTTTAAAGTCTGTGTTGCCCGCCAACAGCCCCAAAACATCACTGCTCTAGAGGAGATCTGCATGGAGGAATGGGCCAACATACCAGCAACGGTGTGTGCCAACCTTGTGAAGACTTACAGAAAACGTTTGACCTCTGTCATTGCCAACAAAGGATATATAACTAAGTATTGAGATGAACTTTTGTTGTTGACCAAATACTTATTTTCCACCATTATTTGCAAATAAATTCTGTAAAAATCAGACATTTTTTTTTTTTTTTGTGATTTTCTGAATTTGTCTCTCCTGGTTGAGGTCTACCTATGATGTCAATTACAGGCCTCTCTCATCTTTTTAAGTGGGAGAACTTGCACAATTGGTGACTGACTAAATACTTTTTTACCCCACTGTATATATACCATTACATACATTCCATTTAAAAATTAGATCAGTGTAGGTTCACTGGTAGTCCTGGAACTTAAAATCAGCACATTTCTCTTTAATGGACCATTTCACATCAAAATCTAAAATTATTCAGAAACGTGGAATTTACCTTTACCATGAACCATAACAATCTCAAATAATGATAACCAGAAATACGTACATCAAAGAAGGCTTTCTCCTCCATGTTTTTAGGGGCTCCCATCGTGGGTGTGCCTGGAATGACAGATTCCACCTCAGCCAGCTCAATGACACCTTTGCATTCTTTATCCTGCCTCGTGTCGTAGTATCTCAACTGAGCACAGAGGAAGAAAAAAAAAAACAATGTTGCAAAGTGGCATACCTCTTTAGGTCATTTCATCTATGTATGTTAAATAAATAATTGCAACAGTAAATCCGTCTATGAGAACAAGTCTAGTTAATGCATGCACCTGGTGTTTGGTCTTGTCCAACACAAACCAGCGTGGTTTCCAAGGTTTCAACAACGCTCCTTTCTTATACAAGATTCCCTCAAAGCTCCTGATAGAAGAGCACATACGACAAAATATAAAATATCATGAGGACAAAAAAAGGACACTTTTTGAAAATTCATATTTTTTCAAGTAGATGGATCAATGAAGGAATGTGCTCTTGGTTAACCATGGGAGTCAAGTACGTACCTGTTCTCACTCTCAGTGCTCTGGAACTGGGAGTAGAGCGTGCTCGTGCTAGGGCGGCCAGCGGCGGGCGTGGAGGTGGCGCTGGCCTCACAGTCCAGAGCTAGGTTGATGGAAGAGCCCACACTGCTTTCCTGCAGGTACATGCCCTGAGAGCGCCTCTGGTGGATTAGGTTGGACGACATCAGGAGGGAGCTGGAGAACGAGTGCTGGGGAGAGATGAGTAGTGTTGATTCTTCGAGAGATAGCTTGGTGGTTCTGTTTTTTTACATATTTTTATATTTATTTATTTTTGCACTCATCAAGTAAATGCGTATTACACAATTATGCATTGGTGGTTCGAACAACATTCAAATGTGCAGTGCAGGACATCCCCAGCACAGTGTTTTTTTTAAGAACTAAGCTGGAGGAACTGCTAGCAAAGAGGAGTTTGTGGGAAGGTAATCTATACCCGGCTCTCCAGTTTGGTCTCAGTGCGTTGGGTCGCCTTGATCTTGTCCCAGGTGTCCTTCCACTTCTCAGAGACGTGTCCCAGCTCAGCCTCTAGGGTTTGCACATCCTATACACCAGCACATGTACAAACATAGGAAGAGACTGAGTACTACATTTACATATTTGGCTATAAAGATTGTGTTATTGGGATGTCCCAATCCGATCCAGTCATTTATAATCAGGGGCAGTCAAGGCATTTTTGATAGATTGTGTATCAGGTTTTAAGGTTCCAATCCACTTCTGATCTTTTGGTTTGCTATAGCAGGGTGCTATCTGGCATCCTCTAGGCACCATTAATAGACTCGATCCTCAGCTGCAGCAGACAAACTGTTAAGTGCTGCCACATTACCATTTAGAAGCCAAAACAAAAAGCTGAAGTTGGCTTCTAACCCTGATTCTCCATTCCACCTTAAATAGTGACACAAATAAAGTGTGTACATTTCAACAGCAGAACCTTACTGCTCCATTCTCTAAGGTGGAATGAAAAGTCCAGGGAAGAAGAAAACTTCCGCTTAGAGCCACGCTCTTAACGTGACGCAGCAACAACAAACAGCTCACATAGCAGCAGGTAAAGAGTTTTAGTTAATCTGTCAGAAGAGGAGGATTTAAACTCTTCATGTTTCCATACATTTTTGTCCACGCTTTCCAAACCACCCAGTTTGGTTGTAGATGTGCAACGACATATTTTAGTCCATCATATCCATTTGGGAAGATATAAGGCCTGGTTATGAAGAAAACTATTGTGGAAGTGCTCTGTTCTACAAGCACTAATATATAGTCCATATTTATTTTCCCACCTCTAGTGATACCAACCTGCAGCAGTTTGGTGATGGCATCTGGAAGCACTTTACTCAGGCTGTCGTAACAGGGCCAGACCACACGCCGTTGTGATTTGGGTGCTGCCGTCTCAGGTCTGTCAGCAGCTGCTTCTTCTGTGGGCCCTTCGGCCCTCCCCCGCACCAGCTCCCAGTCGAAGGACGGCCCTTCCGACAGCGTCTCCTCTGTGTAGAAGTCCCACACCTTCAGATTGGAGATGAAGCTGTAGGGCTTTAGGACCTAAAGACAAACAAACAGGAATTAAGAGTTGTTCTAAGACATGACCCTCCAAATATGCTGGTCTAAGTACAGACCAAGGCCTTTAATACCTCCTCTTCCTCTGGAGAGAACATGTAGTTGTAGAAGATGGGGGTCTTCTTGTGCAGGCGGTCAATGTAATCCCACACAGACTTGCATACCTGAGGGGTTCTCCTCTCTCCCTTCTCCTCATACAGGACCCCTACAAAGAAGCCACAGATTAATCATTTGCCCAAACCTGACCCAAATAAGGATCTTTCCAGTTTCCTGTAGTTACTCCTAAGTTAATTTATCAGTGGTCTCTTGTGAGCATATATTAACTTCAACAACTGTAATATAGAATATAGAAAGCACTGATCTATTGAATTTGATTACAGTACTGTAAACAACCTTCATCTTGTCCGAAAAGAGCTGTATAAAAACTGCAACAATCAGCACTCCCTCCATGTGGGCTCAGACAGAGAAGAGACAGTACAGTCGTGCATTATAGGACACACAGCTAGAGCAGTAGTGCTTTTGGTCGGGGATGCAAACTCGTTTGTCACCCAAGTTGAATTTTACACAACGTTCGCAGGCAAAAGTAGTATATGTGAAATTCACCTGTTACTGTGAATCCTGACAAATTTAATGGAATGCAGATATGCAGATAAAAACCCAGTGTGACCAAGGGTTAACACATTTAAAGGTAAAGAGCAAACGCTAAAAGGGGATCAGAAAATAAGTATGTTTTCTTGTAAGTAAATAGCTGCTCTATTTAACGTAAATTTATACTTTTGGCATTTGGCTGACAGTCTCATGCAGAGCGAGTTGTGCTGTAATGTTACACAGGTAGGTGAATGTAGCATTAAGAGTCTTGTCAAAAGGACTATTAGTGGTGTGGCATGCTTGTCTGATCGGGGAATTGCACCTTACAGGGCATTTACACTGCAGCAAAGTGAAGCATTTCTCCCATTGTTTCTATGAGGCCTGTGAATGTTTTGCGCAAAGGACTGCGAACGAGGCGAAGCAAGAGGCAAAAACAGGAAGCACTGCATGGAAAGGGATTCATCATGACTCAAGTCACGAGCTAAACTCAAGTTTATAAAAATGGAGGAGAGGCTGATTGTAGCTATTTCAGACTTTCCTGTCTGTCTCAGTATGAATATACAGACATGGAGGGGGGGTGGAATTGATTGTCCTACTGGTGGGCTATATATATATTTTCCACAATCACATACCAACATTCAGCGGGTGATAAAAACATTGGTTAAAGGCAACAGAAATGGAACCTGTAGTGTTCCATCCGGATACAGCATTTGACTACAACTCTAAACACACTTTCTTCAAGACAGACAAACCTGCTTGCCCTAAAGGGGCCCAAATGGCAAAGGAGGCGATTTGCTTCGCTGTAGTGTGCATACACCATTAGTACACAACAGAGAAGGTGCTGTTGTTACCTGCTACACTACACTTACCGCTCGTTTACCAATAATAGCATGGAAAGCTAAAAATTAATCCTCATGCAGCCAAGTTCCGCTTGACTAATACAGTGACTCACCCAGCTCAATGCGTTCGTAGTCAGAGTCCAGCAGGAAGGTCCGGAAGCGGTTGGAAACATAGTGATAGGCCAGGAACTTCAGGTAGTATTGGCTGAACTCAAATTCCATAGGGAACTGAAGATGGATCTGTTCAGATGAAAGGGTAGAGGGTTTATAACAGCTAAAACACTGGGCAAAATATGCTATACAAATGCACTACACAAACATATCCCAGTTTCGTCACTAGCAAGCTTCTAGGAATCTAATAAAGCTGGCCCTCCTGCAGTCCCTAGAAATTTGTCATGATGATGCAAAATATCACCTGAAATAAACATTTATGTAGCCTGAAATAATAACATTTAAATGACTTTACTGCTGTCAAAATAGCCTCATAAATGTCTTACTATACAGCGACATGTGATAAGGAACCAAATGCATGTCAGATTAGTAAAGGAAACACACACACACACAAACACAGGAAAACCAAACACTTACAGTTAAATCACCCCCTTATCTAGAAACAATAATTTCTGCCAAATGTTTATTATCATGAACGCACAGAAGTGCACGTCTCTACCCACGCACCTGGTGCACACAGTCAAGGAACTGGAGGAAGACAGGCGTGAAGCCGCTGCTTTGACCAGCCAGTGTCTGGGCACCGCGGTGACTGAAGCGATGGCCGAACGACAGCCACTCTTTCTCCACCAGTAGCCGGAAGCCGTCAAACGTCCGATAGTATGGGTCCGACAACAGCTGCACCAGGGACACCACCTAAACACATCAGAGAAACATTAGTGCTGGCACAGTCTCACAAAAGAACAGCATTAACATCACACTGCGGTACGTAGGAGGGGCTGTGTAGAGCAAATAGAGCAGTACCTGCGTTGTGACGTCCCAACCATCCTCCAGGCTGACCATAACTGAGGACCCACTGTCCAACAGCTCAACCACCAGAACAGAGACCTGCAGAACCCTGTGTAGCTACAATATACATACAAACACACATTAAATCAACTAGAAGAAGCAATTAGAGGAACACATTTACTGAATCTGAGGTTGCTAACTGTATGTGTGTACTCTTCCCCCATTACAAGCCAGTTATTCTAAGGTAATTGCTACATACAGTTGCTTTAATATTAATATCATCACTTGCAACCAAAACAATCAGCGTCTGTTTGGTTTGGTCTGAAATAGATCTAGAACATGTTGATTTCTGTGCTAGGAGAGTTTGGTACAGTCTACAAATTACACTGCAAGTGGTGATAATTGGGGTCCAATCACACTGCGCAAATATGATGCCAGTAGAGCACAAATGAAGTTTTAGGACAGCCTCTATTTTTAACATGGGGTCTCAAAAGATTGAGACATTGACCTTGGTATAATAAGCAACATGTAACATCTAGAAAACAATGTAATGTTTGGACATAACATATTAGTTGTTGAACTCAATTATATATATATATATATATATATATATATATATATATATATATATATATATATATATATATATATATATATATATATATGAATTGTAATACAACTGCAATAATAATTCCACAGCAATTACCCCTGTATTTTAGTTTCAAACTATTAATGTCCACTAACATCCCTCTACTGTATTAGTTCCATGTACTGATATTCCCTGGAATACTGTAATTAAACATACAGAGATGTCTATCCACACAGTAACACTGCTTACTAACCATTGCGCAACCATTTTATATAGCCTATTAAGATCCTATAAAACTTCCTGTAATTGACTGTTTGGCATAAAATATAAGCATACCTGCCACTAAAATGTACTCTCTAACTGACTAAACTTCACAAAAAGGCTAAACGAGAGTGTGTGTGCACGCGCGTGTGCTTTACCAGGTTCATCCACTCCGATTCCTCCAGGCAGCGGTGGAAAGACATGTTAGGATCACTGGAGGCAGAAGAGGGTACGCAGGCCTTCATCAACTTCTTGAAGCTGTTCTTCACCTGCCGCACGTCAAATACTTCAATGGGCACCACCTCCCACTGCTGAAACGAGTCCTGCTTTCCCCCCTGCAGATACAAAAGGAAGAAGGTTAGCTGAACAAGGATATGGCATAAACTCCATATGAAGTTTATGGGTAGCTACAACACTAATGTTCCCCCAAACAGAAATCTTGAGAAGTTACATAATGAAAAGTTACAGAAATGTAAAGCACCAGAAATGGTGTGACCAACAGTAAAGCAGTGCCTTTGATTTTTTTTTAAACACCTTAGTACCCTTAGTGTCCCAATTGCATACTACACCATAATACCATATGGTATAGATAATATACAAATTTTAACATATATGGCTTTGGCAGGTTAGAACACAAAATATTAACAAACTAAACCATTTTCTACTAACAGGATGTAATGAAGCATTGCTATGCCAACATGCACCACTGCCCTCGCATCATTATCCGCCATTTTCTCCTACTAATTGTTCCAGGCTCCAGTAGCTCCTTTCTTTCCGTTTCACATTGCACTGTGGGATACGGTATCCATCGTAACCACACTCAAAAACTGACCGGTTCTGAGTCTTTATCTTGGATATTTGATTGTACTCAACACTGACACTTTGATCTACACTACATAGTTCATAGTCAAAAGCTAGTTAGTATTAGTAATTAGTATACAATTGGGACGCACCCTTAGTACCTCAGTGAGAATAGAAAAAATGGAACAATTATTTTTCCTAATAAGTTCTTATGCATAAAAGAACATAAAAAAAATTCTATCTAAGTATATGTACTGTAAATGTAACTAGTACGTAAATATTTGTACTGGTCTGTCATCATGCTTTGTTGTGCACATGCGCTCTAAGAACACACATTACAGTGTGCGCTACAGACAAAGTGTCTACATGACGCACTGAAGACTGATGAACATAATGTGGAACCAAATTTCACAAGCGAAAGTTACACCTGGAAACCTTAAGCTGTAAGCAAGTAAAGTCTGGATATGCATAGTATTGTGGGGATTGTAGTGGATTTACGAGTATCGTTATGGTAACTGTAGTTCGTCTTACGCCTCTATGCATACCACAGTGTGAATGAACTAGTAACCTGGTTACTACGCGGTTTTGGTTCTGATGCAGAAATACATCATCATGAGAGATTATAAGGTACCTTGAGCTGGGACTTGTCTCCGATGATGTAAAGGTATGCACGCTGCTGCCGGAGGAAGTATGGTTCGGCAGGGCCCCCATTGGCTTGGGGGGACTCTTTCCCTGCCAGCCGGTTGCCCACGTCTGGATTGTAGGCACTGAGACGCCCACTGCCTCGGATACTGCCCCACTTCCCTGAATCATACACACACAGAGCAGACATATTTTAATGGTCTTGGACTCAACTCCCAGTGGCAGACTGATGTGAGCAGGTTTTCAGTTGATATCTATAGGGCGAGTCAAAGCCAGGAACCAATCAAGTATAATGGGTGTTAACAATACCTAATGCACCATTACGTTTCTTACATATACTTGGGCAGTGCATGACGTCTGACTCGCTCTGTACATTCAGGCTGAGTTTGTTTCTATGCAATCACAGATCATCAAGGGAAAAAAAAAATCAAACACAAACAGCATGTCAGACAACAAAGCTCTATCAGAGTCTGGTGGGTGACATGCAAAGAGATGCCAGGCTAGACAACAGAGAAAGTCAATAACAAACACATACACGCGCACACGCACACACACACCACAGATCAAAGAGAAAGTTAGCCCTGGAAAAAAGGACAGATGCTGGGCAGGCGCCAGGCGACAGGCTGACATCACTGTTAAAGAGACCTGATTGGTTAGATTGGAGAGCAGGGGGGACAGGCTCTACTGTACCTCTGGGTGAGCTGCGGGCCTTGCCTGAAACTTTAGGCTGAGAGAGGGAGATGACCCTTGCCCTCTGACCCAGCGCTAGGGTCAGAGAACACAGAGAGACCCATTACTGTCAGCACAAAGACTAGCACCATCCAAGCTGTACTATATGCCTAAAGCCTACAACTACTATGCTAGCACAGCTACACTAGGAAAAACAGTCAACATCTAACTTCTTCTAAACCGTCTCTCCTGGTTGAACTTGAAAGAAACATCTGATGGGTATTGCACACCTTTTCCCCCCCCCCATAGGAGATTTCAGATCATTAGAACAGGAAATATGTCCCCAGGAAAGGAATTTTTGGGAAAGGCTGGATCCAATGCTGGATTGGATAGTACAGACAGAATACCCATCTCTTAAACTGACACAGACTAACAAGCTTTCTCACCTCCTCGACTGAAGGTTCCAGGTACATCCTCTTTAGTGCCCATAACTTGCTTCATTAGAGCTCCAATTTTAGGCTGCCTTAGTTTGTCTGATGAGTCTAAAGCACAGGCAAAAACCAGTCAGACAGTAAAGAAAACAAGCTGCACACTCTTCAAAATAAAGGTGTGTCAACTGGCTCTTTGAGCAAAACCATAGAAGGACCTTATTCCATTAATAATAATGTTTGTGAAAGAGATGTGTGTGGAGTGTGATGAACAGTACAAGAACAGACAGTGGTTGTTCTATGGCGTTATTCAGACAACCTTTGTAGCACCTTTATTTTTAAGAGCGTGTTTGGGTTTTCAAGGAGGAAACCACTGCTGCCAAATACAAACCAAATATATAAATAAATAAATACTGCCAAAGACCACAGCTTCTGGAACAATGTGCTTTCGGACAAATGTTTTTGCGTCTTGCCCTGATGTTTTCCTCCTTGCACACCTGCCATGAACATCAAATGCATGTGCTTCGACATCAACTGTAGTTGAGAGCTACCTGTAGGTCTCTTTGGTCATGTTGGCAGTTGTTTTAAATGATCTTCAGTTGTAAATGATTTGGCGGACAGTGGAGCGGCCGATTTAAAATTGTTTAGAGATCCTTTGAAATCCCTTCTCAGACTCATTCATATGCGTCTACAACCTTCTTTCTGAAGGCCTCGGAGAGCTCTTACTGACACAGGCATTGCGCATGCACAGCTTGTTTAACTGCCATTGAAAAGCACTGCCAACATAAAATGCTCTGGAGCAGCCATGTCACCATGCCCGATGCCCTCAGTCACAATGACCATTGCCATCTGCTAGATAAAGGGGTTTTAAAGCTACGCAGAACTGGGCTGTTGTTCTATGGTGTGCTGACGCTTCAGCCAATACCTCTTGATTTCAAAAACAACTCTGAAGAAACAGGTGTCTACAAGCTATTGTATGAATAGTGTAGCTTTGCACTGAATTAGCTTGTCAGAGGGCAGTCCCACCCACCATCATAATTTAAACCGGATTAATTATGAATTATTTCATTACGGATCTCCCCCGTTTGTGTGTGTGTGCGCATGTCTGACCTGAGGCGCTCATGTGTGTGGATGCGAAGCCGCTGAGGGTGTTCCTGCCGCTGGCCTCACTATAGGAGGGCATGGAGCTGATGATGGCCTGCAGGTACTTCTCCTGCTCCAGACTGGTGGAGTCAGCCTGGGACGGACCTGAGAAACACACCCAGAGACACGCTCCACTGTCAGACAAGACCCATTTTCACTTCCTTCCTTTATTCTATCTATCTGTCATGATTAACCTTGATACATATTATCAGTTAGCCTAAAATCAGACACTGATCAGAAGATCCACAGAGACAGCAAAAGCCCTGCTGGCAGTTCTGACCTGCAGTTGGAGCATTGGGGGACTTGAAGAAGCCAACCACTCCCTTGGCGTGCAGGCCAGCGGAGCGCAGCAGCACAGCTTTTGTGCGGGAGTTCCTCCAGCACACCACAGGGAAGCGGTTCTGCCGGTAGCAGCGGCAGATGCGCTGGATGGTGGAGTCCGGAATGTTCTGGGGCACAATCAGCAGGCCCGGGTAACTGCAGGACCGACAGGGGGGAGTTAAACACACTGACAAATATGGAAAGAGATGAAAATGAGGACCAAACAAATGGTACACATTCTAGGGAAAAGAAACACTTTATTTATCGTCCAAATGAAAGATGCTAGATTTCATCAGAGTGAACTAAAAGGTGGGTCATCATGCAAAAACATATTTTAAGACATCTTCATGATAACAGATATTTATTTGATAAAGATAAAATATTTGAACAGGGTTGATATCCATGAGTTGATATCTAACTCCCCATGTGTTACTATGAGGATTCACACAGTTACTAATATAGGCTTCCTATAATTAGTCCACATTTAAGTATTTTTTTTTATATAGTCTACTGTTCAGTAGGGTAGACTGGGGCACAGAGCTAACTAACACAGGGCACACTGTAACGTTGTGATAACCTATTGCTTTGGCACCCACAACATTGTCACAATGTTGAAATGCACTAAAATATATGATAGTCATGGATAAAGGAACATGATTGAAAGGAGAATGATTTTGAAAAGTTGTCCAAAGGTAGTTGTGTGACTAAAAGAGGCAGTGTTACATAATGATGAGGATGTGGCAACATTGTGACAAATAATGTTAAGAAAACAAACACTGCAACCTTTGGACAACATTGTAGCAACGGTCTAAGAGAGTAGATAACTTTGTGTGTTTGCTAGGAAACCCTGTCACATGGCACCTGAAACGTCCCAGGCAGAGTTCTTTCCAAACCAGGGGTGGTCGTAATATTCTGGTATGACTGTGTATTTCTTGAGCTTCGCCCTGGTTTTGATTACAGAGTTGTGTGTACTGGAGAATTAACTCTTACACTACTTTAACACCACTTAATCATGTAAACAGCTCTGAGTGAGAGCTAGCCAGGCTAAAGTACAGCCTCCACACGGTGGGATTAATTTTAACAAACACACTGTTACAACTGAGCCTCCCTGAAGAAACGCTGAGAAAAACCCACATTCATATTAGTTTAATGTTTGAAGGCTTTTCTCAACATCAGAAACGCATCATAAATCTCATGGAAATATATTCCATTTTGATTGCACAGGTAGTAATTCACCAACTTTGTGGTCAAAACTAAATTTGCCATGTTTCACTTTTTTTGTTTTTACTAATCATATTTATTTGGACGCACATATTTTTAGATTGTATTTAGGTTGGAAAGCTCAGCAGGTTTAAATAAAAGCTGCACTGAATGAACTGTACTTGAATCAGTCTACTAGATTTTATAAAATATCTTAATGATATTTAATTATAATTTAATTATAATAATAATTTCCAAGCTCTCCCTCACTGACAATACTATCAATATATTTATGAAAGCTACCACACCAAAGTAATTTATCATAATAATAACAATAAGATATGGCCTAACCTATAAGTCACATTTCCAGTGAAATCCAATAGCTATTCAAACGATCATACAACTTGTTGTGGGAACTGTGTACATGACCTACAGGAATTTTCAGGAAAGGTTGTTTGTGGGACCTCACCTCCTGCAGACTGTGTACATGCGGTTGACGGTGGAGATGCGGAAGGGTTCGTTCTTGGAGCGCGTCAGGCTGTTACTGAGGGTGCCCAGGCCCAGCCGCTGGTAGTCACGGCAACAGGCCCGCTCCACCACGTTGCTCATGGTTTGGCGGTCGGATGAGCGAATGGTGGAGGAAAGCGTGAGCGCGCTCGGCTCCAGTTCCTCGGACACTGGTCAGAGAGAAAGGCTGAGTTAGAGATTGTTGATCAAATGAGTGGATCCTCACATTAGAGCTGGGGACACAGGAATCATTACACCACACTAATTCTCACTTGTCCAATTTAAAGCTACATTATGTAGCATTTTATCGTAAAATAACAGCTTTTAAATTAGAAGGGAGAACATTGTCTCTATTGTTGCTGCGCTGGCCTCGGCGAAGCAGGGAGAGACAGTGTTGTGAGAACTGCGTAATGCTGTGGGACCAGAGCAGACCAGATTTGCGTAAAATCCTGTAATATTACTCTACTGCCTTAGTATCCCTACTGCCATACTGCCCTACTGTCATATCCTTCTTTTACTTCAGTGATGGTTCTATATCTCTCAGCTTGCCCGAAATGCATATGTAAAGCTTGTCCTTTAGTGGCTGTTCAAAGTGTGACACTTGCTCAGGAGCAAGAAATGGCAATTCTCATGCAATGATGCATTAATAACTAATTTTAGTAACACAATAGCCCTATTCAGACAGATTCGAGTCCTGGGGTAATTTCTGCTTGAATCAGTTATGTCTGTGTTTTTCGGTGGTCTGAATATTAAAGTCCTGTCCAGATTTGCATCCCTGTGGGATGCAATGGTTGTTAATGTGATCATGGTAGCACACGATGTAAACATCTGGGTTCTAAACTCACTCAACCACTGTTAATTTAATTGCTGTCTGGATGGGAGTTTTATCACTGAAGGTGTAAAAATGATAGACACCTCCCTGTATCATTCAATCGGAATTGATTGTCATTAGTCATTTCTAATTTACATTCGTAGGCATGAGTGTAAAGGTTTATATGTAACTGTACACTTAGATATATAAAAAAAACACAAAATGACTGAATGAGATCATGTGTATGTGTCTGTGTGTGGCACCTGAGATCTCATCCTCGTCCATTTCAGACTGCATGCTACTCCGGTTCTCCCAGGTTGGAGGAGTGTACTTCTTCCGGGTGACATACTGCCGCCCAATGGTCCGCTTGGCGGTCTTCACCAGGTTTTTGGAGAGTGTTCTGAAAGAAATTGGACAAAAAGGATCATACCTACAGTCTGACAGTGTTTTACATACACCCAAACTACCCCTAGTTTTAGAGGTTTGTAGGTGCTGTTGATGCATATTTTTTTAATTAAAGGCACATTCATACTGCAGCTAATGGTAGCTCAAATTTGCTATTTTTGGTATCTTTTTTATGTGGCCATTTAGTCAGAGCAGATCATCTACAACTCTCAGCACAACACTTCACCCAGCATGTTCATCTAAAAAACAAAAAAAAAAACAAACAAACAAAGCTGGCTTCTGTCATTCCTTAAGGTAATCAGATTTAAAGCCCGCTGTACAAACTGTTACTTTAAACTTGGAAGGACGAACAACAGATGCTAAAATCCACTTGTGAAACAAAGTTTACACAAGAGAGTAAACATAGTTTGTGCGTTTTTTAAAATAAAACACAAAAAAGGAAGTCTCAGGTACGTCACAAATACGTGCAGTTGAATTAATAAGCCATGTGTTGCTGATATATTACCCATTGCCCATGTTAATGGTTACAACACTGGCAGTTCATTTTGTGCAGTGTGACGGGGCTGTAGCTGAGCATTTCTTCTTCGTATGAATCTGTCATGTACCCCTCTTTGGGTCTGAGCAGTTGATCAATTATTTACAATCATTATGTGAACATAATTGGTTATTACAGTAAAAGATAAATGGATGCACATCACTGGTATTAATGTTGCCCTTCTTCCAAGATAAAGTGAATTATTACTAATGCAATATCCTAGTTACTGGGTGCCTCATTAAAAGTGAATATGTGGGATATCTGTCCTCATTAATGAGTCAGTTATGCATGTTGTGATGTCATAAATTGTCCTATCTGGTACAAAGTTGATATCTCTCATTGTAGTGTGGTATTTTATAGATTTTGATGCATATGATAGTAACCGCATTCATGTTTTTCCACCTAATAGAATCTGAAAACAGCCAGGTCAAGTGGGTTAACTAGGGAGGGACCAGAACAGTTTCCAAGTGAAAGGATGAAGAGCAGGTCTGTGTCTGTCGTGACACCAGTTAGGTGTAGCCGCAGGGAATGTGTACAAGTGTGAGTCACATTTTCCAGTGCTAAATAATTCAGGGCTTGTGTTGCGCCTCTCTTTCCTTCGCTCCCTCTTTCTTTCTTTCCCAGCCACATAAGGGACTCACACAGACAAAGCAATCTCACTCACATGCTCTACACAGGAAACAGGCTGATGGAGTGAGAAGGGGAGGAAAAAAAGGCCTATTGCTCATAGTTGAGCAAAAATACACATACATGTTCATATCATACAGATGGTTGTAAATCTTTGATGACGTCTGACTCACCTACAGTTCTTAAGGAAACAACTCTCTAGTAATATTCAGAAACACATTTAAACAAGGACTGATCATGGGAGTGGCACAACTGTCTAAGTGTTCACCCCAGTGTCTCCCCTCTCCCATCACTCAACATCAGTCAAAACACTGGCATCCTCTGAATGAACAATGAGCAGGAGTTTAAAAAGATGCAGTTTGCCTGGCTTCACATGTATGATTAGGCATGTTCTAGTGCAGGAGGCACCATGTGACAGGGGAGTTCTAGCCAGTGAAAGTGGCAACTGGCAATCATGAAAATTGGGGAAGAAAACAAGGGGGAAAACTGATTATACAAATGTGTCTCCAAGAACTTTATCGCAAAATTTTGTATGTCCAAAATGGTAACTTCACAGGAGAGAGAGAAAAAAAAAAACACAATCTCAGCTTTCAATGCAAGTCAATGCTAATAGATTAAAGAAAAAACAGAAATATTCAATATCAATCAATAATTTAGACAATTTGCTAACAAGCAATACAACACACTAGAACACAATTCAAAGTTCTTCATTTGCATACACCTAATTAAGTTCATCAGGCCTGGAACAGCATCAGGATCATAAGCTGAATCTGAGCAGCGCTGCAGAATCACCAGGAGCAAAACTTATAAAAAGACTCAGTCAGTTACCTGAACAGAAACAGAGCTGCATCCAACCAAAACCAAGGAGAGAGAGCGAGCATGAATCAGAGAGTAAAGTAGACGGACACTCACTTTAGAGACTGGTTCTTGTCCTTGGTCTTGTGCTCCACCACCAGCTTGGCTGACTGACCCACAGTGAAGGCGAAGGTGCCCTGTACGTGCTGTGGGTAGCGAAGCTTGTGCATGTGCTTCCTAAACACCTCAGCCAGGTCTGAAGCCACCTCTTCATCAAATGCTATCTTCATCAGCTACAGTAACAAGAGAGAGGACAATGAGAGAGAGAGAATCAAAAAGCGCTCATGGATGTTTGGATGTCTGCATACATTTTGCCATGTGTATGTAAAACAATCCTAAAAAATGATATCTATTTAAAAATAAATAAGGCAGGTAGACATCTTACTTTAGGCTTGGGCTACAACAAAACATATAATAATATTAAATACATCTCGTCGTTGCCCCACAAAACCTTGTATCACCATTTTTCACTTTTTGACATATTTAGAATTTGGAAGTTGTTCGTCTCACAATTAATGATAAATGAAACTTCAAAGTGACTTGGGGGGGGGGGAGATCAGGACAGACAGGCAGAGAGCATGAGAGCAAGGGAGGAAGAGAGCGAGAGAGAGTGATAGAATAAGAGGTGAGACGGGCAGAGAAACACACAGAGAGAAAGAGCGAGGCTAATGCAATACCTGGAAGGTACAGGAACGTAACTGAAGGCCTTCCTGGATGAACTGGTCCATGGGCAAAGAAACTGAGATCTTTTTCTCTTTAGTGAGGGAGGCGATGGGAAAGGAACGTGTCACCACCTGTTCTCCGACTAAACACACAAACACGTATATACACAAAATCATTAGTGTGCTACTGATTGGAGAGCATGTACTTCCTACACAGAGCTAACATTGATAGGGGCTGACTGTGTGCATGTGGTTTGTGATGTTTAGCCAGGCACATTTCATTTTTTCGGTTTTGCAAAGTGGCTAAAACACACGCACTGATCTCATTACTGTGACCTACATCTCGGCTAGACGAGAGTCATTCTCATAATTCATACCCCCCTTACATCACGACCGTCTACACGCTAACACATCAGAAACAGAGAAAACAGTTGAGATCAAGACCTCTCAGATGATATTAACTCACACAGCAAATTCCCTCTCTTTCAGGCACGGTCATGCTAAACCTCAAACTATTTTTTTTTCCTTTCCCTAATTGTTTACTGAATGTACTTAACTGTGGTGACACACATAAAACATCTGGTGGAAGCAGCACTAACCTTGTAAAAATAAACACTTTACAGTTACACTAAAGCTGGGCAATATGACGATATTTTATCGTAGTGATCATTTTGTTATACACAATATGTATTTATAAGAATATCAAGGATATTGTTAGTACTTAATAAGCACTGATCAGCTGCAGGTTTCATTACATTATTTTATTACATGTTCATTACATACTGTGTAATTAGACTGGTTTAATTAGACGAAGAGCAGCAGATGCTGAATAAAAATCACTGTGTTCAGTACGGGAGAGTCTCTGAATAGCAGTTAAGAATCTGACGCTACTGATTGATACTGGATTTAGTCTGTACTTACATGTATTGTGATAAATATCATGTGTCGTGAAAATTTCTTTAAATATCATAGTATTTTTACCATATCGCCCAGCCCTAGGTAATACTTTAGAATGATGTAGATACACCTTTGACTAAATACCTGCAGCAATTATTAGTTTTGGTGCTGGTTTCATTGTTTCTTCATCGAACAAACTGTGATTTGCAGCAATGTAAGATATGTAAGATATTTTTAGAAAAGAATCTGGGTAAAGATGACTTTATAGGAACTTGACAGCCATGAGCAGATGCTGAATGAGTAATAATATAGTACCCAAAGGGTCGTTGGGCGTGCCCTTGAAGATGATGCGGTATGTGGTGAGGAAAACGGCTCCCTCGGCTGGTAGCAGGGGTGGTCCACCCATCACACCTGTGGCCTCCTCTCGGCCGTCCGACAGGAGATGGACTCGCATCCCGTCCATCACAAACTCCTCTCCTGCCAACAGGGTGGGCCTCAGGAGCTTGGGCTGCAGAGAGTGAGAGAGAGGGACCATACATTTTAACCTTGCCCACAAAGAGACCAAACAACGTTCTTGTCAGAGCAGATATGCACTTCTGAATTACTCTAGCATGCTCAAAAAGCACTCCAAAGAGGTATGATGAGACCAACACACACACACACACACACACACACACACACACACACACACACACACACACACACACACACACACACCACAGAAAGGAGGAAACCAATGCATTCATCACTAATAGGCTCCAATTCTTCTGTGTTTGCTGACGTCATACGCTAGCTTCTTGGCACCACTCACCAAATACAACATAACAAAAACAAGCAAAACAGGAGCAACGCTGGTTTTTCCATGTAAAAATGTTTACAGATTTTGAAATAAAATGTTCTATCCCACATTCTAAGATAAACGAGCGAAACACAGAGAGCTAGGGGGAGTCATTTTATCTGGGAAAGGTAGAAACTGCTTGTTGTTCTTACATGAATTCAGAGCTTTTCAAATAAACCTACAACTGGTGAGTCAGTGCACTAGGAACTATTCACATTCTCCAGGGGAAAAAAAGACAGATATTCTACGTCTTTCTCCACTTTTGGTGCCACTGGTCCTGCGGGACACCCAGGCAGCTGTGTGACGGCCAGCAGAGTGGCCACACTTATAAATAAACAAATAAAAATCTCAGCACTGATGGTATTGTGCAACTGCTGTCAATGCTTTACAGGATGATCTGAGATCTGAGAGGGGCTTCAATCAGATGGGGCCTGTCCACACACTCACAAGCATTCAGAGTGATGTAAGTTGTGGGTTGTGTTATTTGGTGGGAGTGTGTGGTAAATGCAGTGGCAGCTTGGCAATGCTGTATCAGTAATGATTAATGAATGAGAGGCAGTTGTGCTGGATCCAGTGAGTTGGAAGTGCAGGTTTGTGGCGGCTCGGCCACGCTTTACTGCACCCGCCTGCAGTTTTGTTAAAAGCTTTTCAGAGACTTGACATCACAGCACACGGAAGCCAGGCCAAAAAAAATAACAAAACGAACAAGACTGATCACTGATTACAGATGCAGTCGATTAGCCAAGATATGTTTGCTAATGGGTGCTTCTTTAGTTTACAAAAAGGGAGATGCTCGACAAAAAAAAAATCTTCAAAACCACAAATATTAGGTTAGACTGTGCTGCTTTTTCCAGCAGGGTGCAGAGGTGAGTGAAGGGAAGGACTACAAAGACCAGCATGCACCACTCAGTGTGCTGTCAGTCAGACATACCTGACGTGGCATGGTGGGGGTGAGGTAGGGTGTAGGCGTGGGATAGGCGGGCCTGCCTGGGGTTCTAGCTTGTCTTTGGAGTCCAGCCCAATGTAAAAATATGAGTTGGTTACCTTTTGAATGGGAGGCAGTCTCTTGCTCTCCCTGTGGACCGCGTCCAACGTCTCGATGTGCATCTGAACAATATCTGCACAGAAAGAGACACACAGCAGATGATGGATGACGCTGTTCGGTTCAGTTACTGTTAATACCAAGTATGAGAGAGAGTTAAACAAACAAGTTTCAAGTTGAACATGCTTTTGGTCATCTTCTCATGGGCCTAGAGCAGTCTGTTATGAACAAGGTATGTAAGTATGTAAATAAGCCACAGAGAGAGCTAGCCAGGCTAAAGTACAGACTCCACTAAGCCACTCCATGAAAACAGTGAGAGAAGTCTATAACCCTCTTCATATACATTTATAACATTTTTTGTAGTATAGGTAAAGGTAGTGTGAATGTTAAATATGGAAAAATAGAGCTGTTACAAAAACCTTAGTTTAACTTTAAGTTTAACTTAGTGGCACATTCGACACATTCCACTAATTAAGTTTAGCTTGATAGAGAACATTTTTGGAACTTGGTGGAAAGCATATGTGGTTTATACATTTTTGTATCATTTTATCAGCCTTTAAGTAACTGTTACAGCCCAATCCTCAAGAAGAGATCTATGTGGTCATAACATTTTGCTGCTGTCCAATCCAAAAAAAAAAACCCAACATTTTCTATTTTTAGTTTTCTACATAGTTTGAACCCTGTAGCTGGTCTATACACTCTGTAAAAAAAACTCTAAATGAATAGACCACCAGAAATGCTCTAAATTACTTGGATTAAATTAATTGGAATTGACTTCCATTCATAGTTTGAAACTTTTGTAAGGCAACTTATTTTCATTATCAGCAGAAATAGGTAATTTTTCCCCTAATAAGAACAAAAAAATAAAATGTACCCTGCTCTCTCCTACTGCAATGGACAGCATTTGTTGTGTCCAAAACAAAAACTTCAGAGGAGAAGGGAAAAAAAAACCCTGTCTTAACTTACTATCAATGTAAAACGCCTTTATTCCAAGTAATTCTGAAGCATTTCCATTGGTTCAATCATCATGAAACTTGGACATAATATAAGGCAAATAAATGCAAAAGGCAAAAATGTAAATACGGGGGCGGGCAGGCTTGTGCAACAGTGAATATATGAATACTACAACACTCGGACTTCCAGTCAAATACCTCAAAATAGAAAATACAAGTTACAACAATTACCCAACACACACTGCAGATCAATTCTGTTTGTTTCCTTTGGCTAACAATATGCCAAGTGTACTCAGAAACTATATAAAATATAAGTAGCTCGATACAGTCTTAGTCTTGTGCGATGATTTATGCATGCCAACCTCATGGTGCTAATTGTTCAGACAGAAGCTTTTGCTACATTAGACTCGCAGCTCCAGTCCAAACTAAAGAGCTGAACTCTGAAAATCAGAGATGTTGACCATGCTTGGGGTAAAGAGAAATTTAATTATATTAATTTTTGTTATTTGTATATTATGGTTTATATCCCAGCTTTTTCAGAAGGTTGGGGTCAGCCACAAGCAGGGCCAGCCATACGAAGACTCCCATTAACTGAAACAGGCATTGAACTCACAAGCCTGTAATCGTTAACCCAGCCCAACCACTACTATGTTGTTAACATAGGAAATAATAGCTGATATCTGTTCTGCCATCTCCTAGTCATCTTTAGATCTCAAACCCAAATGTCTTCAGTATAGCATGACCAATAGAATCGGTTCTTACTATGTCCAATAAGGGACTGTATATTCAGTCAATACATGTGGCTATGCAACCTTACTGTGCTTTGTGAAACATCTTAAGTTCCTCGGTTGTGTTTTTGGAAGTGGTCTCTACCTGGTATCATGGTGTGAAGGGCCTTCAGGTGTTCGTTGGTCACCCCGCTCTCATTGCACACTTTATCAACGAAACGGTTGATGAAGCGCACCACAGAATTGGCCACGTCTGAGCTCTCCGCATCCTCAAAGCCGCTCTCAGTGTCGTAGCTTTCTGCCATGCTGCCTGCAATGCTGCACAAACACTCATACACTAAGCAACAGGGGACGTACATATCTAACTAACAAAGACTCAGGATGGCAGCACACTTGCATTCTAAGATCTGAACATCCGTACCTGTTGGTGACGTAGCTGTTGCTGACGCTCTCCACCTCGGCCAGGCCGGTAGTGCGGAGCAGGCGGTTCTTGCTGGTGTCGAGCGGTAGCAGCAGGTAGCTCATGCGGTTGGCGTAGTGAATGGCCTGGCTGAAGACTGTGCTCTCCTCCTTCTGCACACGCTCCTGCTGGCTCTCCTTGGTTAGCGTAGGCCACAGACGGGTCTGCTCTGACGCCAGCTCCAAAGCACTCACCTGCTCCGGCCCACTCGTGCCCTCCTCATCCTAACAAAAAGGGGCAAACATTACTTTTGATAAAAGCAGGGAACGACTAAAGGGGCAGACAAAACACTAAAGCTGCTAAATATAATGACAACTGCACGAAGTCCGGTAGCATTACGCTAATAAATGGAATAATTTATGGGATAAAATATAGGCTAATTGAAATACAGGCTCCAATGCAGGCCTATACACACCATGGCAAAACCCTTCATGGTTTTAGTAGTTTTTAAAATTTAATTTACAGCTGGAATGCACAACTTTAGTCCTGGAGAGCAGGAAATCCCCCAACTATGCTATACAATGACACTTCAGGACCAGATCTGTGCATGACTGAAATTTATTACTGCAAAAAAGGGCCACATTTTAAAAAAGGAATATATGTAAAAATTATAAGTTTTTGACTTTGAATCTGAATTTGAATCTGCCAATTGTTTTTACATCATGCCAAAACATTATGATGAACGGACCAACATAAATGCTTCAAAATACCTTGTAATTAAATCTTTCTAAATTGCCATCAACTGAAAGTTTTTTTTTTCTTTTTTCTTTTAAGAAATTGCCATTTTAGAGATATTATGTTTTTGTACGACAGGCAGATAAGGTGTAGACAGAGGCTCTTACAGGGCTGGGCGTGTCCTCCGTCTCCAGGTAGAGAGCCCGTATATGGTTCTGCACGTCACTGTAGAACATGGCTTCCCAAAACTGCATATTGGTCCACACCATATGCTCCTGTACACAGCTGTAGGCAAACTGAGTGATTCCGCCACCAAGTTTCTGCAGCACACACACACACACACACACACACACACACACACACACACACACACACACACACACAAACAAAATATTACAAACAGATGTTTAAGTACTTTAGGGAACAGACTAAGCCTCCATAATTTAGGAGTAAAAGTAATAAAGGGATAAACGCAAGGTCTAAATTAGGTTTACGTTTACTAGGGTGGGCAGGGCAATTTATCTGTAGGATGTGTGCTTGTCTGTCTGTTTTTACTGAAACGATTTACACTCCCGTTTTACACAGCAGCAGGCAAATCTTGTGACACAGATGTATGAGAAACATTCTCTCAAACTACACACTCAACCTTACAGATGCAAATTTGTACTGCTGTCTGTTGTCTAGGAAGTTGCATCATCCAAACACTTGTGTTGTGGTCAATGTGGTGAACATACCCGGCAGAAGGCGGTGACCAGGGGAAGGAGAGCTGCTGCAATGCCATGTTCGTCCATGTGAGAGCAGTCCTAAATGCACGCAAGCACAACAATCAAGTTACCAGAGGGGAGTTACACACCTAATATCCCCATCACCAACTTGAATTACCCCCAATACCAAATAATGTGGGAAATGAGTGTTATCACAGTATCACAGTGTCATCACAGTTCTAATAGTAAAGGATCTGCTTATATAAATGTATATATAAGAGCATGATTAGACACCTGAAGACCAGTTCTAATTGAATGTAGCTGAGCAAGACTCTGGCAGTACCTGTAGAGTGCAGTTCATCATGCGGACGATGTAGTCGAACTGCTGATCATCTAGCACAGCTCTGTTCTGCAGCACATGCTGGTTCAGCTCCTGAGTTAAACACACACGTGCTGCACGCCCTTTCAGCGCTCGCAACACTGCCGGCATCAACTGTAGATACACACGCACACACACAAACAATTATGCACAACCAAATCAATATTATCCCATTTACAATATAGACAAAAGTATTGGGACACCACCTCATTCATTATTTCTTCGGAGTAACTGTCTCTACTGTCCAGGGAAGGCTTTCTACTAGATTCTGGAGCATTGCTGTGAGGATTTTTACACGCAGCGACAAGAGTATAAGTGAGGTCAGAATATTGAATGATCACCACCCCACCTCATCCGTAACTTCTCCTAAAAGTATGGGATAGAGCACCATGATTCCAGAGAACAGAGTTCACAGCTCCTCAATGAGCTCTATACCCCTCTAGCTCATGCCTTGCTCTTTTCAACTTTCCAATGAAAGTAAGGAAGGCTAATTCCTCCTCTTGTAAAGCTGCCATTCTGGACAGATTTTGTGCGTACAATGCTCATTATCTATCACATCTATATATCTATCACTAAATATACTGCTAGGACAGAAAAGCAATAGTACAGCACAGTGATCCAGCATAGACGCTACATCACCCATCACAGCTATCAACAGTATGAAATACAACACTGTCTGGCCATTAGCTGAGAGGGCGGCAGTACTGGTGGAGAAAGATTCAGAATGAATGACTAAATGTAACGCGTACCTTCTTGGCCTCCAGCATTTTGTTATCGAAGATGTAATTGATACAGTTCCTGACCACTTCTAGTCTCCGGGCACTGTTAGCCAGGACACTGCCATTCTTGTCCACAATGTCAGCTGCGGGGCGAATGAGAGAGAAGACAGAAATTAAAAATGGAGCAGATCTTTATTGGAAAGACATTTACAAGAAGAGAGCTCATCAAAACTTGGACTGAGCCTCGAGGTACAAGACAGAATTACTTCACTACTACTGAGTATTAAATATTCCATGTTATACAATCCCAAGCAGTGGGCTTTATCAGTCAGCAAAAATGAGCACGGTTATTCTAACATCTAGTCTGGTAACTGTCTAAATTGCATTCCATATTATTGTTAACATTTCCGAAATTTGATGCAGCACTATCTTAAGCTTTGACCAACAGTTGTAATGTAATTATTTTTTTTAAACTTGATTTTTTGACTTGACATTTTATATATGTTTAATTTTATTCTTATTAAATCCTATTAACAAAATAACAGATTTGAGATTTTGTAGGTGTAATGTCATTTTCAAAAAAAGTAATCATTTCATTTTATCAGTAATTTTTAAGTAATCTGTAATATTTATTACTAAGTATTACTAAGAAAGCAGGTATAAAAGCGTAATGTTCAGGAATCAGTACTGAAGTCAAAGTGTCAGTACTGGTAAACCCAGCCCTAATCACAGGGCGCTATCCCTCTGTCAGGGACCAACCTCTGTATGTGGTGATAAAGACAAAGTGCTCATACTCACCCAGTGGGGGTCCGGAGGGCACCATCTCCTTCAGTTCAGACTTGACCACGGGAGGGGCCGTTTTGAGCTTAGCGGCAGCATGGTCAACAAACAGCTGTACAGTCACTTCATCCATGTGTGGAAAAGAGGTCTGGGAGGCATGAGGCCGAGACAGAGGGCTGTCTGACGGCCGTTGCACTTTGTGCATGGCCACAGCCGGGTACGGGTTCTCCTGGAACGAGAAGAAAGATTGGAGTAGGACAAGACAGAATTGAGATTGGATACAGTTCTTTGAAATAATTACTAACAGAATAGATGCAAAATAACAACTCTCTAGGTGGAGGACTTCAAAACTGGAGTCATGTGGTTGTAATTTGTAATCATGTGGTTCTCAGAATTATTCCCCTCTATGAGGCTCACTAAACCACATTCGTATAAATGAAATTATTGTTGTGTGACCAGTAGAGATG
Source organism: Salminus brasiliensis (assembly GCF_030463535.1). Classification (NCBI taxonomy): domain Eukaryota; kingdom Metazoa; phylum Chordata; class Actinopteri; order Characiformes; family Bryconidae; genus Salminus; species Salminus brasiliensis. Next base: position 47,271,546 of record NC_132879.1, read on the forward strand.
GAAGACTATCGTATAGATCAACTATGCATCAGGATCGGCTGATTTTCCAGTTCAAAATATGCGATTACTCATCAGCCAATCATTTTGCCTCGAAAGTTAATGTGGCACCCAGCCCCACCCTCGACCTGTGTCGGCAACCGGACAATTGAGGGGAAAAATGCATTCTGCATCTGCCCCAAAAACACAGATAGACACTTTTCTAATGAAATTTTGCAGAATATACTGCAGAATTAAAAGTCTTCCTGGATTATTTGGGAGGAATTAGTTATACTTGTGCAATTCATGATTGAATTATTATTCAAAATAATAAAATAAAATTTTAAATTCCACTAAACATCTGTGGCCTCTGTAGGAACAATGCAGTAGGCACAATAAAGCCAAATATGGAAAACAAGACATACGTTTTTGAAGAGCTGCTCAGCCAGCTCTTTTATGTGGTCCATCACTTTGTGGGGATCGCCTTGCTCCTGCCGGACCCGCTCCACCTCGTTAGCAATGAGCTACAGAAAACAAAAGGCGAGGAACGTGTTAGAGGAGCAAAAACAGAGAGAGATCCTACACATCAGATCATGCCACATTTTTTCATGCCCTAGCAATTACTTCAACTGTAGGCTGAAATCAGAAACTTACATCATCAAACAGGTCTGTGGGTCTGTAGGGGGGACCCCTCTCTGAAACAAAACCTGCGAATGCCATGCCATCCAGCACCTTCATCAGGAAGTCATCCTCTGAAAGCGCGCGCTGGCCCAAAAATGCAGCCTGACGGAGGAGCACAACAGGCAAGTACGAAGAGGGTTTCACTTTAGAGCAATACTTCACTGAAAAATGCTCAACTATGCAGCATGTGAAAAGCATCTGGGACCAATTAGTACTTAAGCCTATTTGCACTGTTTACCTGGTTCCTATTAGTTTAAATTCATTACCAATATCACTGGCATTCTTTAAGCACTGTGAATATAGAGTCAGACATATAGTGGTACCTTATGAAAGCGGATGACTGGCTCTGGGTGGATGCGTATGATATGCAGACACCAGCGGTAACCCTGGAAGAGCTGGGCGAAAAGCCACAAGAACACGGCACGGATCTCTTTGTCCTAAGATGAAAGCACAGAAATAGTATTTACCACCCATATAGACAATAAGGCAAACAAGGACAGATTGCAACATGCTGAACGTTCAATGATCAAGCGCCATAAAAAAAACAAAAAAAAACAAAAAAAAACAAGCGAAAGCAAGAGATGTACTGAAGCATCAGGTTTAATTGCTTAAATGTAGGGCTGATCAGAAGCAACTGCCAGTATATCTGTAAGCAGCAACAACCACCACCTGTGATTCATGGCGCATAAAAAGAAAATATAATAATTAAAACAATATAAATGTTCAGAAGGGGGGGGGGGGGGGGGGCATGTGCCAGTCCGCCCTTACTGTTGAAAGAGGACATCACGTGTGATGGGTGTGAGGGGGGAGGTTGTGTGTTATGTACAGGTTGGGTAATTGGCAGTTCAAATTGGGGTCCAAGCTCCCCTCTAGGGGGCTCACTAAACACTGAACCACATTCATATAAATGAAATTATTGTTGTGTGCCACAAGAGATGGAAGGCAATCGCATCGAGCTGCTATGTACGAGTATCGGCTGATTTTCCAGTCCAACATCATCAAATCATGCGATTAGTCATCAGCTAATCATTTAGCCAATCCTGAGAGCCTGTTTTCAGCCATCTAAATCGAATGAAGCACCTTAATGCCAAGTATCAGCCAATGCAGATTTGATCCATTTACATTGTGGATGAAATGGAGAAAAGATATTAAAGGTAAAAAACAATCAATTTCTCATCAAAATCAGCATTTTTCAGTACAATATGGTGTTAAATAAAATACAGAAGAGTAAAAAAAAAAAAGAACAGCAAGGTGCTAAAGGAAACATACCTGGATCTTGAGAGCAGAGGGCTGGGTGGAGGAAGGGGGGAAGGCCTGGTCCGCCACCTCTAGTTCTGGATCCAGTACCTATACAAACCACAAACTCATCAGACATGGCTTTTAAATGCACCTATACTATATTCCATGGTCACATACTAAATACCTGACATGCCATGATTTGACTGTGGCCTACAAATATATTACACGACCAATACATTCAATCCCTTAGACATCATCATGTGTACTCTACATTATTGCTGTGAATGGCTGCAACGCAAAGTGCAATATCCATAAATTAAACATGCAAGCCAGTCCACTAAACCACGGAGCACCCCGTCCTTCACTGCAGCAGCTCTATGCTTTATACGCCCAAAATGCAGGCCTGAGAAACCACACTCAGCTAACTGCAAGGAAATGGTTAGGCTATCAGATAGATCTTAGCTTTCTTATTGATATATCAGGGGGTTGATGTTAAGAAAATGTTAAGAAAATCCAACCTATACAGTATGGGAAGGTATTATGGGTGTTTTAATGGTTACTGAATGTATCCCTACAACTTTCCACTGAGATTACTGAGGTGGACATCACCAGATGTTTATACAACCCTCAGAAATACAGTATGAACTGGTGAACCTGATTCCAAAACGCCATCATGTTTAAAACAGCATGTAAAACATATCCACACCCAATCTTTAGCACAAGGTTAACAATGTTGCACTGGAAGCCTTTATAGAATACAACAGAATTTGTCTGTCTGCTTACTTGACAATCTAAACTGACAAACTGAATCAATGTGCCAATTTTATATTGCAGATGTTCAAGGTTGTTAAGTAAGCCTGTGTTGCATGACGTCCAGAGCAGAGGTTAGGATAGGGCTCATCACTGATTGGAAACGGACCATTGGAACAGTAGGAATTGAGGTCAAAGGCCTGCAAGATCTTATTCTGTGATTCATGGGTTACTGAAAATATCTGGCTCATTGTAAAGCAGTCCTTGGCTGAACTCGAGTCTCTTCACCTCAAGGCAGTAATAGAATTTCCAAAACATGGAAATAAGCTGCCAGGGTCAGGGTCACGCGTGGGGGGGAGGTGGGGTGGAAGAGCGACAGAGTTAATGTTTTGAAGTCCTCTAGGCAGGGGGGTTTCCCAGGTCAGAGACTAACAGCGTTGTTTACAAGCACATCCAGAAAGAGCTTTCTGGAAATGCTGAGACGTTTAATAGTTTAAAAACACTGAGGTGTCTGTGGTATTAATTAGCTTTCCTTACAGCAGAGTTTAAAGGAAAACGAAACAAAAACTGCCTTTATACACAAGACATTGTTCAGAACGAGACTCAAACCAGTGGGCAAGTATGTCAGTCTACAACAAGTTCCAGCTGGGGTCTGAAGACTCAATTCTTCAAGCAATACCTAGATTAACACCATCTTGCCCTTCATTTCATTTTCATCATCTGCACTTAACGTGCACTTATACTCTCTTATACCAACACCTTATTAGGAAAAAAAAACATAAAATAAGATAGATAAATTATCTAATCTTATCAGCCAATGGTGTAGCAGCAGCGCAACGAATAAAATGCAAAGCAGATTGCAGATAAGAACCAGCAGCTTCATGTAACGTTTGGATCAACCATCAGAATAAAGAACAAAGGCAATGTCCGTTATTAGGAACGTAGCATAATTGCTGGTGCCAGTCATGCTGACTTGAATATTTCTTAAACTGCTGCTGATCTGCTGGGACTTTAGAGTTTAGTTAGAATGGTGCAATAAAGAAAAAGCATCCTGTGAGCGGCAGCTCTGCGGATGGAAACACCTTGTTGATGAGAGAGGTCGACAGAGAACGGCCCGATTCAAGCGAACAGAAAGGCTACAGAAACTCATTACAGTACCACTCTCTACAACTGTGGGAAGAGAAACAGCATCGCATACATTCAACCAATCTTGAGGCAGACGGGCTAAAACGGCTAAATGTGCTATAACTGCAAAAAGCCATGTCAGGTTCCACTTCTGCCAGCCAAGAACAGAAAGCTGAGGCTGCAGTGGGCACAGGGCAGATGAAGACTGGGAGCCTTACAGAGCCTGGTCATGCGAATCTTGATTTCTGTTGAGGCAAACAATAGGGTTGCAGTGGTGTACTGGTTTTAGGCATACTACGGTATGAACATTGATGTTACTAAAGCATGGACATGTGCTTAATTTGGGCTTGGAGAGTTTTGTAAACCAAACGATTAACGGATACAATTATCAGCAGACTAGCCCACAACGAAAACAACCATACACTAGATACAAAACATAAAGTTCATAAAAGTTCTCTCTCTTTATTTATTTGCTTTTTATTTATTTTGGGAATGGAGACTTATTACTTTTGCTATCTGTACACATTGTATAATAACAACAAGAAAAAGAAGAATAATGATGAAGTACTGTATACTGGTTTTCTATGACAGCCCTAGCACACAGACACACATTAAGGTCAGAATTTAGTGGCATCAACTTAAACCTATGGGCTCTGATGTAGGTATCAACCTACTGGCACCCTGTCTAATACCAGATGAGGGCTAGAAGGGTAAAAGGCCCCCCAGCACTGAGCTGTGGAGCAGTGGAAGAACAGTGTTCTCTGGAATGATGGTTGGTGCTCCATCCAATACTTTTGGGATGAGTTGGGGTGGTAATCATCCAACATCCTGACCTTTGATTTTACATGACACTACGAGTGTCCCAATACTTTTGTCCATATATTATACAAATTAAAACATTCCTAAGCATAAACCCAAATCCTCAAGCTAATCTTAACTTAAAAAATAAATAAATAAAAATAGTCGCACAATTTACCCCCTCAACACACACACCCTCAATTCATGCTCACGCCCACATGAACAAAACCCAATCCCCACCCAGAAACACTCACTCACTCACTCACTCACTCACTCACTCACTCACTCACTCACTCACTCACTCACTCACTCACTCACTCACTCACTCACTCACTCACTCACTCACTCACTCACTCACTCACTCACTCACTCACTCACAAACACACACAGTGTTGTCACGCAGGTCGGCATTCTCAGTTTGCAGACATGCATCTATTCAAGGCATTCCGGGATCTCTGGCATAATTCCTATCAGTCTGACTAATTACAGACAGCTGGGCAGAGACCATCCTTACACCCATACCACCATTACCATTTACAGCAGTTATCAACTGGCATATAAAACTCGTGAAGTGAGGTTAAAGTCTAATTACATCGAGAAAACAGGAAATGAATTAAAGCACAGCTGAAAAACCCCTCATGAGTGAGACAAACGCCTCATAAATCCCTCTGTTGACTGTTCGAGCAAACAATTTCATCCCGCCTCTTGCACAACTCCAAATATCAGGAACGCAAACGCTTGAATTCAATTCACCATATGGCAGCTTTCATATATTTCACAAACGCCATTTAGGACCTTGAGTAATTCCATATCAAAGCGGCCAAGCCTTGTGGATTTAAGATGAGCACAATGCCAAGGTAAATAACCCTTCCTTTCATGCTCTGGAGACACAGTGGGGAGCCATTTATTCACAAGTAAGGGAATTCAGACCAGCATTTTTATTCACTCCTTGGATCTTCACTAGTTTACTCCTTGGTAGGTCATTGGCTTGTGAGCTTGTCTGGAAGTTGTGTAATTGTATGTAATAGTGAAGAGATAACTACTGGTGCAGAAACGGGTATGCTCTGTATTTCGATGGTGCTGTGAGTAGCAGTGTAGGTTAGAATCATTAAAATGTCCTTAAACATTCCTGAGTTCTACAGTGCACATTTAAGCATTTTGATAAGCGCCTGTGCTTTGTTTGCACAATGCCACAATTCGATAATGTTATGTCCGCAACCTGAACTTTGAAGCTAACTATAAAGGGACAATAAAGCTACGTAATTACAACCATACTTACAGTAACTACTTAAACAGGGAAAGATTGTGGAAATAGCCAAGTCATGTGCACTGCCATAAAATGCTGCATGGATATAAACACCTGTTTAGGGAAGCATTTTCAAATCTATTTTCATGGCATGTTTCTATGGAACCAGGGGTTTTCCCCTGCTATTAACAGAGGTGGCACATCTGAAGTAGCTATCAGCACAGAAGGTAGTCTGGAACACTTCTTGTTACTTGAGCTTCAGTTCCCAAAATTCAGCGAATTTTAGTCCATTGCTCTAGATCTCTCCTCAATCACGCAACACATCACCACCACTGACCCATGGGAAACAATACAGGAGGATGACAAAATCCTACACCTTACACATATAGCCCAGTAAACTCCCCTCCACCATACTCAAATCACCCACTACATCGCAAGCTCTTTACAGGGGGTCAGCAAGACGAACACCTCCCTTCGTCAGTGTTTCGCTGAATTCAGCCAACGACACCTCCGGAAGGTTCAACTGTAAATCCTGCTGTCCCAGATCCACTCCCCTTCAAGCTCACTTCATGGGATTTCACAGGATTTTACATGCAAATGACAAGATTGTGGGTGCGATACCCTGGCTCAGCAAGCTGCCACTGTTGGGCCCTTGAGCAAGGCAACTTGCTGAGCCCGGGTACCGCACCCACAATCCTGTGAAGGTGAGTGGATCTGAGTGGATCTCCTACCCACTCTGGAGTACCCACTCTGGAATACCCTCATTATTGCCAAACAGCTTGAAACAGTTGAGGGAGGACATCAAAAGCTGAACTACTGATAAAATATGGCTTATCAATACCGATTGGTAGGAGAGGACTCTTGCCACTGGAACACCGGAATAGCCAGAACATCTTAGTATAACTGGAAAAGCCAGACCAGCCTGGGAGAACTGGAAAAGCCAGACCAGCCTGGGAGAACTGGAAAAGCCAGAGCAGCTTAGGTTTTTGAGTTCCAGACTATTGATACACTCTTTATTAAAACCTAAGCACGCTTGTAAGGCTAGTTCTCTTTGCTTTAGCATCTTTGGCCCTCAGTGTTGGAAGGAACTTACCTCTTAATCTCTGTGCTGCAGTCCAAGACTCCATTTACTCTACGTATACCATTTATACCTGCATCCCACAACCCAAACTTCTCCCGGTACAACCGAAACGGCAGTAATAATTGCCCCACAATGAGCGAATTTAGACATTTCGTCCCACACAGTGATCAGATTTCAGTCTGGCGAATCAGAGATGAATCTGACTACCAAGTGCAAGTGCAAATGGCTAAAAATTAGATCAGGTTTCACTTCTCAACTATAATTTACATTCCCTCAACACCACCGTCTCTGAAAAAACAGAAAACCTTAAAGCAATTTAGAACAATACATCATTGCAATATCAATGCATGATTCTGCCTTATTATTAGATCTAATAACGGATGCAACGGGGTAAAAGTTTAAGGTTGGATTACCATGGAGAGGGCAGTCTGTGTGTGCTGCAGGAGAGGCTCAGGCAGCAGAGATATGTGGACACATTCCGGGATGGTCACGGTGCCTCCGTCCAAGTCCGCAATGATCACATCCAACTGTAGAATGCACACAAACACAGAAACAAGAATGAATGCTTACCCAAGCAGCCCTGATTCATAATACTGCTTATCACTCACATTGCTGGTACAAGAACTGGTCTGAACGGTCTATCCAAACAAAGATAGATCATATCAGACCATTCAAAGAGCCATCATGCTGTGCACATACAGAACCCATCTGTCTTGATCAGATATAGAACCCCTCAGCTCAGTTATCGCCTCTTCATTAAAGCCCACAGCACATCAGACCTTCACATTAGGATGGACAACTCAAGGCTTTTACCCAATAGATTATCTTTGCACTTTGAACCTGTCCTGAAGTTATATCCATGTAAAAGAACGTGATCAGTGTACTACGAATGTGGGTCACAAAAGTTATCTACTTTGGAAATAGTGCATGGTTCACATAATGTCACAGGAAATTACAGTGACTAGTAGAAGAAAGGAACACAAGCTCAACTATCCTTCATGAGTTTTTCATTTAGAATCAATTAGGCTCATATTAAAACTGCAAACGACCTGCTAAAGAATGCCAAACCCAGCAGGACATGCTTCCTCAACAAGAGAAGTTTTTAAACTATTTGGGTCAGGAACTGCAAAGGAAAATTTGTGTGTGGTTAATATTTAAAATTCTGAGCCAGTAATATAGGAAAGATTACAGTAACCTTATGGCCTTCAGTACTGGCGAACGGTCAGCACCTCTTACATAACAAAGGCAGTTTCCATCAACTATTTGTCTTTATGTTTGTGGTTACAGTAAACTGCCACTTATGGTTAGATTAGCAGTCCACGGTCCACGCCTCTAAGTGAAAAACAGTGAGTAAACATGCAAGATATGGCACAGCAACTCAACGCATTAATCATTGCACTGAGCAATATCTAAGCCACTTTTGTGTGGTTCTATGAACTAGCTTATTTTCTGTACAAATGACACTGCCCTGCTTTTGTTTGGACGTGATATGCTGGCTATAGTTGCAGTCCAAAAACATGCATCTCTAAGTACTCTCAGGGTCTACAATAAGCCTGAAAGACCTCGACAATCCTACTCTCAGGGTCTACAGCCAGCCTGAAAGACCTGGACAGTCTTAATCTCAGGGTCTACAGTCAGCTTGAAAGACCTCGACAATCCTACTCTCAGGGTCTACAGTCAGCCTGGAAGACCTCAACAATCCTACTCTCAGGGTCTACAGTCAGCCTGGAAGACCTCAACAGTCATACTTTCAGGGTCTACAGTTAGCCTGTAAGGCCGAGAATACTACTCTCAGGGTCTACAGTCAGCCTGGAAGACCTCAACAGTCATACTCTCAGGGTCTACAGTTAGCCTGCAAGGCCGACAGTCCTACTCTCAGGGTCTACAGTCAGCCTGGAAGACCTCAACAGTCGTACTCTCAGGGTCTACAGTTAGCCTGCAAGGCCGACAGTCCTACTCTCAGGGTCTACAGTTAGCCTGCAAGGCCGACAGTCCTACTCTCAGGGTCTACGGTCAGCCTGGAAGACCTCAACAGTCGTACTCTCAGGGTCTACAGTTAGCCTGCAAGGCCGACAGTCCTACTCTCAGGGTCTACAGTTAGCCTGCAAGGCCGACAGTCCTACTCTCAGGGTCAACGGTCAGCCTGAAAGACCTCGACAATCCTACTCTCAGGGTCTACGGTCAGCCTGAAAGACCTCGACAGGCCTAGTCTCAGGGTCTACGGTCAGCCTGAAAGACCTCGACAGGCCTAGTCTCAGGGCCTACAGTCAGCCTGAAAGACCTCGACAGGCCTAGTCTCAGGGCCTACAGTCAGCCGGAAAGACCTCGACAGTCCTACTCTCAGGGTCTACAGTCAGCCTGAAAGACCTCTACCTCTCCTACTACAGTTAGCCTGGAAGGCTGACTGCAATACTCTTAGGGTCTACAGTTAGCCTGGAAGGCCGACAGTACTACTCTCAGGGTCTACGGTCAGCCGGAAAGACCTCGACAGTCCTACTCTCAGGGTCTACAGTCAGCATGAAAGACCTTGACAGTCCTACTCTCAGGAGCGTTTGGCATGACCGTTTGGCATGACCGTTTGGCATGACCGTTTGGCAACTTTATCATGCAATACAGCAAAACTCTCTTTAGGACGGTCAGATGGGTAAGAAGAGAAGCAGCATCATACCAGCTCCTGTGTCTCAGAGCGAAAGAAGGAGTTGACCCCTATGATGAAGGGTGTCGGGGTGCTGAGGACTTCCAGCAGCTTTCCAGGCAGGATGGGAACATAGGTGAAACTGAAAAAGACATTTCAATGGTGTGAGACAAAACAACGTGAGGCAACATTAACTTAGCTTTACATTGTGTCAGAATTTCATGATGGAAGGGACCAATAGGAATGCCCCAAAATGACTTGGTCACCATTTCAGAGATACAACGTTTGCGTGTGATATCAATACTAACTGTTGAGCACATATGGGTGTTTGGTAATCCCGAAAGTGAGCTCCCCCGTATATCATTCAAAAACACACCCAAACATACCTGTATTTAAGAGGGAACATGATGGCCAGCAGGGCTCTGCAGGCGTCGGTGAGCCGCTGGTAGCTCTTCGACAGGAAGAGGATCTTGTGCTCAGTCAGAGCAGCACAGAACAGATACAGAACATTCACAATGCCTGCAGACAAAGAGATCATCAAGGTGCACGTGTGAATCATTTTGCAGTCAACCTGTGCGGTTCCTTATGACAATGACCATCTCTAAAGAGCAGAAATGATTCAACAGCAGAGTTGCCTTCTCCTCCCAGTGGTTTTAAACATACCAGCAAAGCTGGACATATATGGCTGTTCAGAGTTGCATAAAGAGCATGAATGCCAGTATATCAAACCAGGCATGAGCCAATCCAAACAAATCACTTTTTAATAAGGTTACTAAACAAAGCGCCTCCGAAATTAAATAACAATACAAGTCACACAATCATTTAAATCATTAAATGCTGCAGTGGCATCCAAGGGTGGGCACAACCGGTAAAAAAAATTTTTTTTGCATATTTATGAGGGTGTCACTGCACGGGTATGCAGAGTGTAAGATGTCTTTTGTAGACATATAAGAGTTCTAGCTGTCCTGAGAGCAGTTTGTTGGGGTGGTTTCTCTTGGTCTTGCTGACCTCCACTGTTCCATTTGACTACCAATTCTGAATGATATTTCAGAGTGCTAGGCAGCTGCTCAGAGGAGCCCATGGCTGCTGATTGTTGAGGAGTCAGAGTTCTTATAAAGCTTTGAAATTTACAGCGTCTGGTCTTTTTTAAACAATGACTATGAAGCAGCCATAGCCTTAACAAGACCAGAAGTTGAGGAAAACCTCAGAAAACCTCAGAATAGGGGGTCAGTGCAATAAAGGCCACACAGCCTGGGCAGCAAATGTATTATTAATTGTAATTCTCTGAAAAGTTATACAGCTTTCCAGATACCCAAATTGAGGGTAATCGGGCAGCTTGGTAGCTGTATGTCTTGCCAATTTGGCCAGTTTTTTTTAATACTTTTGCATACTACACAAGAACAGGCTTCAATATGCATGTTCATAGTTAGAATTACAAAACTGAGCATTAAGAAATCCATGCAATGACTGCTGAAAAGCCCTATTGACGTCTGTCTTACCAAGCTGCCTGAAGAGCTGGGCCACACTGCAGCCACTCACAGGGAGGGAGTCGTTGATGGGTGTCTGGATGACCTGTCTATCGCCTGCCCCCAAGGTGATGGTCCTCTTTAAGAAGAAAGTGATGAATAGAAAGATGTGGAGAGAGAAGGGGGTCAGAATGGAGAACCACACAAATATAGGTAAAAAAAAAAAAAAAAAAAAAAAAAAAAAAGAGATCAGGTTTAACAGGTCCGTGATGACACAGGAGCTCTGGGTTAGTGTTTGTGCAACGTGTGAAAATCAGCACCCACAACGAATGGAGGTTAATCAGACCGTAGGATTAGCAGGTACGCTACAACATGTCAGTCAAGCCATTCCCCAATTAGCACACCACAATTCAGCCATCCGTTTCATAACTCAAAGCACGGGGTCAGCCATGCTTCTGGATGAATTGCCCCTAGCTTTAGTAGATAACAGGTCCAGGCAAGATTTGTCTACCATTATTCTGTTCGTGATTATCAAAGGCTTACGGAAAAAGAGGCCATCTTTAAGTTTGTGAAATACAGAAGTAAGGAAGTAATGAAGTACTAGTCTGGTGTCAAGATCATCAGATAGAGGGGGTTAGAAAGACTTCCATTAGAAACAGTCATGTGACGTTACACCATGTAGATGGTAAGCAAGATCATGACTGTCGCCCCGTTCCATAGATCAGCAAAGCTTACAAAATGTGTAATGTCTGTGTGTTAGTAATATTACCCACAGTTAACCCTGAACACAGGTCAAACCACTGCTTAAGCATGAGATTAATGCAAAACTGAAATACGTCATGCAACAAAGCACACATTACTACATTCTAGGGCTGAATGATCTTATTTAAATATTAAAATATTGCAAGGCAAAGAAGCCAAGAATCAACCCCTCTGGAACTTAATAACTGATTTCTGCCATTAAAGCAGATTGGGTGCATGTGTAGCTTAAGTCCCTTCCTATCCCTGCCCACAGACTGAGGCACTCTGATGCGGCCAAAATGCGGTTCTAAATTTCAACATAATTTTCGCATGTCGAAATCGTAACACTCTTAGTTGCGTCTGATTGACCTAATTCCTCTACAGGTTACTGGGTTAAATTTCCCCATTGTTGATAATGTATGCTATGTTAATGTGCACCTAGAATGTAACGAGGCCAACAGATGTCATTTTTACAGTGAAACTGCAGTTTGAAAATGAAAATTTTAATTATGATAGCAATAGCAGACACTTGCTCGTTATTAAAAGGAAAAGGCGCTGGCAGATAGCGGGCAAACCAAAAAACCCCTTTTAAGAGGAAGCGCCGAGTTAAGACAGGAAGTTGCAGGTGTGAATGATGGCATTAGATGGCCTATCAAGAAACATTCAGAGAAGTGAGTAATGGCTGAGCATTAGCTCATCAGTGCGCGCGCACACACAACAAGCCTGGTGCAGCACACTGAAGCATCAAGATCACAGAACCAGCTGGGCACTACAGGACAGGTTCACAAGGCATGATACCAACATTCATAACTGCTTATGTCAAGAGCTGAACAGCTGATCCATCGTTATCGAAAAATATTAATTGTGTAATTAGGCATGTGTGAAGAAGAGCAGGGACAATTCTGAAAAAGGGGGACTAGGTCTGAATTTTTGTTTATTTATGTATGTATGTATGTATGTATGTATATCACTGCTGTTAAATTATTCATGCAATTTATTTAAGTAGTTAAATATGATTAAAACACATGATTTTTTTATTGCTTTAACAATAGAGTGGAGGCTCCCAAGGTGAACCGGAGCTCCACGTTGCTTTAGATGTTTATTGTCTGTTTGCTGATTCAGTGTCGTTGGCTAAAAATGCTCATGGAATTATTTAAAAGGCATTTAAAGTTACGGACTTCTGGTATATAAAAGTCACAGTGCGGTTCACAATGCAGTCTGGACATCACAGTTTGGTTTGGAATGTTCATTAAAAAAATAAATAAATAAATAAATAATATAATATACTTTTTATTGTAGTTTTTTGCTATTTTCTTTTTATTATACTTCCCCCCCCCCCCTCACTTTAGACCCAATTAGCTTTGCATGTTGCTAACAGCTTACGGCATTGGTTTTCCTGCCAAGACTCACCTGTACATTTACTTAGTTTGCTGCTCCTTTTTAAAACAATAAAATCAATGACTCTTATTTGCGATTCGTTCAGCTTTAATATTGCGTATAATACGCTTGTTCTGATCTGTGCTGTCAGCTACAGGGCTATGTTTCCCTCTTCGCTGAAACCAAAGATTGGCTTTAAATGGTAGAGCGAGCATCGCATCTTACACTCTCTCTACCACTTAGGCTACCTTAATACTGTGAAGCTGTTGAGAAACTGAATTAGGGTCAGTTGGCTGCTCTGTATCTGATCACCCTTTACTGTCTGCATTGGATTCAACTGGTGTACAACCAGTGACCAGACAATAACCGGCAAAATCAGCGAATTGGTTTATGGGTGAAACTTGTGCTTGTGAAATCTGGTTCTGCATTACGTCCATCAATCTCTGCACAGACCTATAAGTTACAAGTACCATGTATTCTATGTGATACTGCGTGTAGTAAACCGTGACAAAAATTGCTGCGTTCATTATTTATTTACATCTACGTACCAGCTTAGACAGCAGACAGTAGCGTAGACAGTTCATCACCATGAAATGAAGCATCTGACCCCCCCACCCCCAATCTCACCCCACCTTTTGACATAAGCACTCATGAGTAATCAAGTGACTTTAGTCACGTTTTTGTTAAGCGTGAGATTTTCACACAGACACACTCAGTCAACACACTGACGTGTCTAGATAAAGCCGTATCCGTGCACCAGACCCAGCAGTAGAGAGCACTGTGGCTGCGGAAGCTAGGCTAGCAGCAGCACATGCATCTGAAGTTACAGCAATGAGAGTAAAGCCGGACACCTTTGCCATATCCCCCACGTCCAGCCTTTGATCCAGTCAGTGAAAGTATGCTGGTTAATTTCATTATTAAAAAAAATAAATAAATGCTAGTCAGAGACTGCACCAAAGAATTGGACTGATCAGAGGTGTAGCGACCTGATTGGTTCAGTGATTCTGAAGGTGTCTTTTTTTATTTTTTGGGATTGGAGGAGAGAACCCCAGAGAGTGGCAGCAGCAGCATTGAAAGTGACAGGTAGGGCTAAACAGAAACAAGTTCGGCGTACCGAGCTCTCCTCTCTGTCCTCCTGGTCTGGCTAGATTAGCAATGCACAAGCACACACACACACACACACACGCGCATACACAACATACACCCACAAAAGACCATAGGAGAGAGTTAAACACACACCAGGGTTTGAATAAAGAGGGAAAACACACACTAATATAATAAATCACATAAGAAAAATAAAGGCAAAAAAGCAAACAAATGTGACAACAAATGTGTATGAACGAGACATGACATTCGAGTGGTTCAATGACACTAAAGGACACAGCTGGGCTTTCCCAGATTACAAAGAAATACCAGTAAACCATTAATTAATACATTTACAAATGGCTCATTTAAAAAAAATAAATAAATAAAAATAGATAAAAAATTAAATAAAAAAAGACAACAAAAACACAACCCAGTGAGGTCGAGGAACTTTGTAAATGTGCAACAGAGACGGTTTGATATAAAAATATGATATGAATAATAAGCTATTCTATGGGAAAACAAACAGAAGATGAGTTCCCTGACTCTGGCGCTGGCAAACGAGCAGAAAAAAAATGCCCTCCAGGATGTTGAAAATCGCAGAGGAGACTAACTGGATTTGCAGATCCACTATGCTAATAAATATCCCTCTTTCACTTTCTCTCTCTCTCGCCTATCAGGCACAGACACAAATAGACAGTCTTGCATTCCCTCCCTTCTGTCAGTAAACCACAGCTCACTCAGGAGCTGCTATCTAGCTTCTACTTTCTTTTTTTTCCTCTCTCGTGGTTTTCCCCCATCGCTCTCAGAGCAGGCCCAGATGTGGGCAACAAGACAATGCAGGCTGTGACGCGTGCCAAAGGTCGGCATGCAGTAAAGCGCTTGAAGGCCCTGCTGAACTGAGCTTTGCTGGCTTCTTTCTGCTAGCATAGCTACTCACTGAGCACAGCCTGGGATTGAGTGCTTAGTGGAGAATGGTATGGCTTTCTATATAGCTGCATATGTCTTTGTGCTTCAATAACTGAATAGATGTGTAACGGTGTAATGGTTCACAGCTCAGACCTCACAGATCAGCAAAAGTCATGCAGGTTAATAGCTTGTTCTGCCCACAGTGGTATAGCCACCCTTCTCGAGGTAGCTGCAACAGCCTGTAGCATGTAAATGTCAGCATGTAGCTACCCTACAACTGTCCAACAATGCAATGTGATTGCAGCTGCGGTGTCTCACACACTCGGCTGGTTGACAATCTGTCCCAAAGATCCTATAGGACTTATAGCATGTGCCTCTACACTGTAAATCAGGGGGATGTGAAAACAGCCCAAGGGGTCCTTTGGGAGCTAGCAGCACTAGTCTATAGCTTACTACATACTGTATATTCTCTGTATGCGCAATATGCCCCTGGCATCTCCACTGCATCATACTGTCCTATACATGTCGAGTTACACCCCTAGAGAGTTGAGAGGGAAGTTGTTCAAATGTGATAAGCAACGAGTGTTAAAATACCTCAGGAATCCCCTTTTAGGAAATCATTACTCTGGTCTATATACATACATCATATGCACATTGCCATGACGTGTGTACAGCCCAAGCCCAGACTGAGTAAAGGCAATGCAGCCTAATAGGACCAGAGAGAATCCAGGTTGTATCCAAAGTAAATCTCACACTTCAGTGTGACACTGAACATTTTCTGTGCTAAAAATGGAGTGTGGTCGTGTTTGGGCCAAAGGGGAGCTTAGAACAGGGTTGTGTGTATGTACGTTTGTGTGTGTGTGCATTTCTGAGACTGCCATTCAAACACACACACCGTGGCCTGCTTAGACACCATCTGCCACCCTGCCAGCCCATATGTTCACCCCCACTGTCCACCCGGCCAAGATACAAACAGTGCCCTCATAAGCCTGTGTGTGTGTGTGTGTGTGTGTGTGTGTGTGTGTGTTGGAAAAACAGTGTAGTAGGACAGATTGTGTGTTTTTGTGGGGAGAGCAAACCTCTTATAGACCAGCAATGAAAAAACATCTTCAATAAGAGGGGAAAAAAAGATAGGAAATATTAATTTCAAAATGCTCATTGATTGGTTGGTTGGTTGATTGATTGACTGATTGAGTGCAAAATAAATAGCGAACAAACACAAATCAGTCACAAACCGCAGCAATTCAAAAAATATCCCTTAAAAATAAAAGTCCCTTAAAAATCATATTTCTGATCACTGACAGGCAGAATCATGATGAGCTGATTGGTTGAAGCGGCTAAAAAGGTAACTGTTACCTGGAAACAACCCAGAAGCCAGTCAGATAAACTACAGACTGGGGGATCATTTATCTGTAACACACAGGAGGAGGGTTTAAACTTCAAGGAAGCATTTGTTAACCCATTAACCACAGCACAACGAGACAAACTGGAACCAGTAGCAATCAGTTCTTCATCAATCGGTCGTCATCATTGTTCAATAACAGGCATTAACGGAATAAATCCTTTGTTAATAGCAAACAATAGCACAGAAAAAAATGAATTCTGCAGTGTTATTGGTGTAACTAGGATTTACACACTATTAAGAATTACACTGACTGAAAAACTACAACCATGTAAAAATAAGGAAGCCTCACAAAAACCCTTGTCCTTTTAAACATACTGGGATATTTGGACATTTGAGCTTCATGATGGAGATGGTATATGCCAATAAAAGTGAAGAAGAGTCTACCAAATGTTCTTCACTTCTAAATAAGTTTGTGGACATTGGAACGCATGATTCCTAATTGTTCTAAGATCGTTTTAAATCCCTTCCCAGAATCCTTCTCAGACTTTCTGAAGGCCTCAGAGAGCTTTTTGGATCTTGTCTGGTCATGACGTTAACACTCACTTTAACAGTCAAAAAGAAACCAAGCTAAATATCTGAGACTGAAATAAGACAAACTTCACCAAAATATGGTTATATCATGTTAATTTCTCTCATTTTAAGCACAGATGTGGGGGTGTACTAACTTTTTCCTCACATGAAAATTGCATTTCTATTAATTACAGTTTACTAATGTAATCTCTCAACTCTGTTAAAATAAAGACCATATGTCCATATGCTTAGATATGTCTAAAAACCAAACAAAAGGTTATCATGGGGTGTCCTGTTTGTTTCCACATGACTGTACCTCTAATATTACCACTACAGACATGGGGGTGGGAGTTAAAAAGGACTAGAATTACACTGGGCGATTTATGGTTTATCTGTGTGTAATAAGAAAAGCACTGAGATGGGGAGATTAAGACTATGGCATTAAGAGAAAACTGTGTCATCCACTGAGGAGAGGAATTAATCCAACATTTTAAAAAATGGTGTCTTTAATTTGTATTGATGTGCAAGCACACATACAGACACACACACACACACACACACACACACACACACATACAGAGGGTGGGGAGACGAAGACATTTTAGGCAGGAAGAAACCTTGAAGTTTCAATTTCTGTATGACTAAAAGCATTAGGCTCTCTCCGGCCCCTGTGTGCTGGCTGCCCTGCTGCACTGGCTCTGGGACACACAGTCTGCTAGTTGCCTGGCATGTCGCATCTACTAACATGCTGGGAAAACTGCAGATGGGCACACACCATTTGTGTAGGTGTGTATCTTACCTGAGATCCTCCAGCGATGGGAATGACGCAGGTTAGGAGGTTCCCGATCACCGTTTCCAAGGGAACGTTAAGGCTGTCCACGTGCACGGTGTAGATGAGTCCCAGGCAATTCTGCAGAGAATCAATCAATCCATTAAATCAATGAATCAATAAGTTAACCTTCATTTTCACTTGGAAGGTTATTGAGTGATACCTCATTTTCAGTGTAGCTGAGCAATTACAGTAAAAAGGGGGAGGAGCGTTGGAGCTTTGTATAGCTTAGTAAAAGTTAAAGCAGGATTGCAGGAGGCAGGGGGTGTCTAATTTAGGTAATTGTGCATATTCATAAAATCATAAACACACTTCTACACAGATCCACAGTGCAGAAGAGGCGCTATTCTATAATTGCAAGTCAGTGAAGCATCGTCATGGAGAAACTGCTACATAGTGTGGCTTTAAATGAGGACTAGCAGAACTGTGTAGGCGTGTTGGTGGGTGTGTGCATTTGTGTGTGTGGGCGGACTTACTCTGAACACCTCGGTGTGGTCCAGGCGGGACACCAACACCAGACTCTTGGGGGCATAGAGCTGTGCTGGCAGGAGGAGCTCCGGGGTCTCATCCTCGTCTGCCTCGCTGGGCTCTTCCTTCGGCAGCTAGATATACACATAAAGAAATTCTGAACTTAATCTCAGTACTGCATATCAAACAGAATCACCCAAAACCAAGAATATTAAATATCTGAAGTGAAAGCTGGACGCCAATGACCGCCCCTCCTTCTATCTTTGTTTCTCTGTGCTTTCAATCTCCTCACCTGAGGGTTCTCTACAGTCTCCCAGAAAGTGAAGCAGGCACAATAATGGCGATCCGAGTTGATGTCCGTGAGAACAGCAACGAAGAAGGAGGCGGGCAGCCTTTCAGGAACCAACTGCCATCCACTGGGCTGACAGAACTGAGAGAGAAAGAGAGACACACAGGAGAGAATTTAACACATTTTAGACATTAACCATTCTGAGTAATAGGGCAATATTAAAAAAAGACAATAATTGTTTTTACCAGATTTCTCCAAAGTCAATCATCCAACATCTCATATTAATAGTGCAAAATAGAGTAAATGGAGTAAAATAAGTAAAATAAATTATATTGGGCAGACTCCGGTTGATATATAATGGAAAACGAGAACAGGACGAATTTTCCTTTTGAATCCTTTCAGCAAATTTCCCAATTTGTAGAACAGCATTTTTTATTTTATTAGCCTTACATTACCCTGCACGTCCTACCATGTGACTATTACATGTTTACACATTGTAATGTCAATGCTGCAGCAATATATTCTACAGCCCTACTGAGCAAGTAACAATGTCATATTACAGCACATATAAAACCAGGCCCATTATTTCAAGAGTCCGGACCTTTCTTGTTATATGGGAAGATACTAAAAACAAGCCTGCTTGAACTCATTCCCTGCTCCCATCCTATGAACAACGAATTTAAAATGGCTTTGCAAATAAGCACAAATATTTGTATGTGGCACGCACAACAGAAACATGTAAATATGTAAATGTTCACAGAGAATTTACGAGGTTTATCAAGCTTATTTCAATTATGAGAGAGGGCATGATCTCTGTAAATACTGAATACTGGCTTAAACGGACCCCTCCAGTGTGTGTATGTGTGTGCATGTGTGCGTGTATTATGCATGCTCACCAGCTCTATGCCCTGTGGGAAGGGGTTGTCTTCCCAATCTTTCTCTGGGAATCGCTGGAGAATCCGACCTTGACCCTCACTCCCCCCTAAACAGAGACACAGAGACGGAGAAGAGACAGTCAGGCAGGCAGAGTACTGAAATATGCTTATCTAACACAAGCAAAACATTTAACAAGTGCCCAAACACATGCTGGAGCGGACATGAAGTGATAACACCAAGCAGGTATGACGCAACAAAGCTTCTTTCAGTGAAAACACCACAACGATAATGAGCAGGAATGTCCTGATCCGTGCTATAAGATTTTGGAGCCCTTTCAGAGATATGAATCACGTTGGTTACATTCAATCCCATCCATTTCCAGTGCTTCCTTGCTCTGCTGTGCTCCATTTAGCGTCATAGAGGTGAGGTTAACAGGTTGTCCATAACGTCTGGCACTGAGGTAGATTTCCAGATGTTTACCAGCAGTTTGAATATCTTAAATATGAACAAATGGCCAACAATGGGCCAACAATGGTATTTAAAAAAAAAAAAAAAAAAATTATATAATATATATATATATATATTTAGTAAGTGAATTTACAAATATCCTCCTACACCAAAGACAACCAATCAGAAGAGACCATTTATATGCATTAGTCTTAAAGGCACAGTAATTATGGGTAAGGAGAGGTTGGAAAAGGTCATGTAAACAAACACTAGTATGGTTTTTGGAACAAATATCACAACAGAAATCGAATTAAACAAAAAATAAATTATGATATAGTTTAAAAAAAAGCCCCTTACAATAACTTTAATAAGAGACTGGGTGACAAAAAAAAACTAGGCCGATAATCAACACATCTCTCCTTGTTCAGGAGAGGCCAGTGTGAACACATCAGCAGACACTGGCCAGCAGTACAGGAGGACAACACTGTCAGCTCTGACTCCTCATCCACAAATCACAAGTACACTTTGCCAAAGAACAGAGACTGGGTCCTTACCCAACTAGACCCAACGTCCCCCCCTCCCCAACACACACGCGCAGCTGCAGCCAACATGCTTCAGGAAGCAAGAGACACGCGCAAGACGTCCTAAGTATTCTTTGGCTCAGCCACCTCACTGAGTGGTGAGCAGTCGGGCAATTGGGGTGGCTAAATGCCTTGCCCAAGGGAACACCTCAGCCATTTATGCTGTCCTTCACTCCCACTGTCTCAACTTCCTGCCAGTCCAGGGGATTAAATCGAGACCGTCCGGTGTTGTAACTAAATACTGCACAGTTGAAGATTCCCCTGCCCATTGTTTCATTTGGTTGTAGCTTTAACTGCTGTACAGCATTTCCATCAAGCCTGAGAGAAATCTCAGACACTAGTTCTAACAAACATTTATTGGAATTAGCTTTTTATTCGCCAGCATCTTTCTAAAATCCATGGGCCCAACCTGCCTTGAGTTAAATGTCTAGGCTGGTGGAGATGGTGTAATGCTGTGGGAATGTTTTCTTGGCACACTTTGGGCCTATTAATACCAATCAACTATCGCCTAATTGCGTATTGCTGCTGATCTTGTATACCCCTTCATGACCACAATTTACCCATCTTCTAAAGGCTACTTCTAGCATGCTTATGCACCACGTCTCAAAGCGAAGTCATCCCGAACTGTGAACAATGAGTTCAGTGTCCACAGTGTAAAACGCTTCAGACAAATCTGCAGGAATTGTGTCTATGTTGCTGATCCACAATTCTGGCCCATGTTGACATGATTGCAGCATTGTGTGGACCCATGTCATGCAGCAAAAGGAAGGCCTTAACCAGTGTCAGCACAACATTCCTCATAAAGTTCTTGGTGAGGCAATAACCAATCAAATTAATACACATAATTCAGGCTTACAGTGCTGATCAAAATGATGGAATCTCTTGTCACATTAATAAGTACCCCCTACCTGAATCCTCTATATATGTACCTGTAGATAGAATCAGCAGGAGCGAAAACCACCTCTGCTTTATGTTGGGAAGCCTATTAGTAATCAAACAAATGCATGCGCACACACAGAAGCCAGGCATACAGTACAAGGCATACAGTCTGAAAGGCCAGCGTTGTGTGTTGGAAGAACAGCGAGGGTCTGTGTGCTGGACAGTGCGCGCTGTCTCAGCCGAAGCAAAGTCATGGGACTGTTCCTAAGTCCATTTAGACAGCTGTCCTTCTCCCCACCAGTCTAAATGAGTTACAGTGACCCTGCAAGACGCTGCACTGACCGCAGCTAAAGCACAGTGTGGTGCAGCCATAACCAGCATAAGCACATTTCTGTAGCAGAGCTGAAGCAGCAAAACATGGCAGACCAAAAAACACATCAGCCCAAACACCGGTCTAAGTTTAGAATTGTCCTCCGACTCTATAGGCTGGCGCCAACTCTTAAATGGCAAACCGATAACATTCAGTAGTAACTGCCGACTCCAGGTGGTCGTAAACTTCTTTAAGTGCTTTCAGTATGTGAGCTCTCGCACGTATGTTTCATTCACTGCAGGCACAACACGGTCACCTGCACACAGCAAATGGCTGCAGGACTACGAGCAGGTAGGCACGCCACACCTACAGTCTATGATATCACCCCCAGAGCCTCCGACACGTGCCGTCTGCTCAAGCATGACTCAGACAGATGTGCCGTAAATCCCGCTTACGAATGCACCTTGAGCAGGAATAGAGGTAGACGTCAATGGGACTTTTAAGTAAACACCTCAAGATGAATTCCACTGCCTTTTGCGATTAGCAGGAATCTCAGTTGAGAGAGCGCCTGTTTTCAGTCAACCAACCAGCCAGCCACATTCTCGTATCGGCTTCTGGGTCGTAGGGAGTCCAATGCTATTCAGAATCACCGGGCACAAGGCAGGTATACTTAATCGGACAGGGCCAACACATTGCAGGGTACCCCACACCCATTCACTCACACCTAGGGGTTGAGCGACTGAGCATAGCCAATTCACCTTCCATGTGTGTTTTTGAGAGGGAGGAAACCAGAGGACCTGGAGGAAAACACACCAAACATGCAAGGACTGAATCCACAACCCCAGGCCACTGGAGCTGTGCAGCCACCGGCAACAGTCCCCAGTTTTCAATCAAACTTCTGCAAATATCATAGACAAGGCATGCTCGGCTTCCACCATGTGCTCTTAGCTGCTGTAAGCTGAAAAGGACGTTCCCCATTACTTCTGTAAGCTAATGAAGCAACAAAATAAAAGTACCCTGAAATCTGTGGAACTGAAAATTAAAGTCAGAGGTATGACATCATTTGGTCACAAAAACCTCCTCCATCCTCCAAAACAATGACACTGTGCCTCAAGCTGCCAAAGAATCCAGAAATCTTCAACGTCAAGAGCTGCTGAGCTGCTGTTTAATGGAAAAACTGAAGGATCTGAAGGATCCACCCACGTTCTTAATGATTCATTTATGACATTCTGAGAGCTGTATTGAAGGGCTCAAGGAAACACATTTAAGTGTTAAGGCTAAAAATGTTGGAAATGTCATAACAGGGCTCAAGTCTACATGGACTTGATATCAGTGGATGGTGGTGGATGCCAACACTGGCAAAAAGACAGAAAGCTTCAATACACAGCAGTTTAAACTGTCAAAAAAACTAGAATACTGGATGGTTTCAATACCTCTGGAACTGCTGCTAGCATAAAACAGCATAATTAGTCACACACAACCACAACCATGCACTATGCACATGCACACTGTGTGCTTCTGGGGGTGCCCTACTTATCTGGAACATGGTCAAAAATAAGCGTCGCTGTGATTCTTTTGCAATGTACTTAAAATTTGAATATACACGACCTGCCAATCTCTCACCCTAACATTTTGTAGGACAGCCTTTAGCTTTTGTTTCCACGACCTTATGCAACATCCAGACTTCAATCCAGTAGAAGCACTCCATAATGTCCTCCCCAGCACATTCCAAAGACTTTCAGTAGGGTTAAGGTCAGGACGAGTACTTGTGGTAGCCAATTCACGAGTGATGGTTCCTCATGCTACCAGAGGCAGGCTTTCACAATTTGAGCCTGATGAACCTTGGCACTGCCGTCCAGGAATACGCCCATACAATCAGCAAAGTAAAAAAAAAAAAAAAAAAAAAAAAAAAAAAAAAGTAGTCAGTCACTAATTGAATAACCTGGTCATTCGGCACATTCGGGTACTCCGCTGACTTCCTTTCACTGCCACATAAATTTGCTGATCTAAGATCTGACCAACTGATGCAACCCCAGACCATAACACTGCCGCCACTGGCTTGCACAGTGGCCACTATGCTTGACTGATTGATTGACTGATTGCATGGCTTCATGCACTTCCCATCTTACACAAACATGTTCCTCGCTCTGGAATATGATGAATCTGGACTCATCAGACCTTATGGCCTTTTTCTGTTGTCACAGAGTCTTTATGATCCCTAGCTAACTGAAAGCCTTTCTCTCTTACTAACCTCAATGACAAGTGGGTTTCTTTCGGCCACACAGCTGCACAGTCTTAATCCTGCGAGTTCTCGTCAAACTGGCCTTGCGGAATTGTTCTATTCCTGCTTTGTGTTTCCTATTTAAAATTCACTGAACTTCCTGGCTCACTCCTTACGTGATTATGTGGTTGACTTTGACCATCATGGCTTTATGAGGATCTATGAAGAGCATCTGATGAAAATCGCCTAGGCTGAAATGCTGACACTGAGACTTACCATTGATATACTGGCTTAATAAATAGTGTAAACAGCTTGTTTTATACTGATGTGATCATGCTCCTTCAACTACTGGGGTAACGAGGAGATTTGTGTTTGAGCAGATCAGGAATTAGACGCTACCTGGAAAGAAAAAAGGACAGGACAGGTAACACCAAGGTCCAGGGTTTTTGTTCAACAAGGTACAAACTATGTAAATATACCCTCCAAGGTACAACATGGTCCTTAAGGCCAATTGTGTAACTTGTCTAACTAAAGCAAAATATAGCAAAAGTAAAATACAAAAGTTGGAGTCATCGGCAGTAATAATCACCATCTACCACCGTAGATGTTCTGCTGAGCTTGTTCTTAGGTGCAATGTTTTTATTTTATTTTATTATTATTTTTTTTAGATCACATTCATTAAATATCACAAATATGCCCTCCCTTTCCATGACAACTTGGTCACATCTGTCCCACCTTTGACAAGCATGATCTAGTCAATGACACAGCCTTGCCGTGCAGGAAGACTCCTTTTCCATGCTAGGAAATCTCCACCTGATAAGAAATGTATTAAAAAAAAAAAACAGAAAAAATCCCTGTGGTCTTTCAGAAGGTGTCTTGCCAATGTGTGTCTGTGAGTGTGTGTTGGAAATCCCCACAAACATCAGTTGCAAATTCTGGATGCATGAATGGATGAATGGCGGCAACCGTGCAGCACATCCGTAATACCATGCCAAGGTTCATGTAACAAGCTGTAAAAGACAATACCCACAGGATTACCAAAACACATAAACCCAGTCTGAAAAAAGAACAGCAGCAGCTGAAACAGCAGCTACTATTTAAAACAAAACTACACCTCAAGAAGAATGATGGATGTCCAGGTAGTGGCTGGACCACTCCCCTATCTGCTATGATTCATACGAGCAAAGATAAGGTCAGGTGAATTACACTGCTGTGTAATTTATAGGAAAGCCACTGTCCATTCGGGGGCAGTGCTATGCTACTGCTAAGCTCTCTCACTTCCAGGTCACTTACTACACTGACTACTCTCACTTCCAGTAAAAGGTTAGGGGAAGACACCGGTTCCTGAACTGTAAAGCCATTATTTGTGGGGGATGTGGTTTTGGGAAGACGTGTCAAAAATATGATTGTAGGCAAAGGTCATAGATCCCAGGGGCTCGGATGTAGAAGGGATATTCCATGTCCAGTTAGCAAAACCTGGAAATAAGAGGGAA
Source organism: Salminus brasiliensis (assembly GCF_030463535.1). Taxonomy (NCBI): domain Eukaryota; kingdom Metazoa; phylum Chordata; class Actinopteri; order Characiformes; family Bryconidae; genus Salminus; species Salminus brasiliensis. Next base: position 47,296,961 of record NC_132879.1, read on the forward strand.
ATGGAGTGTGATGAGCCGGGGGTTTTGGGGAAGGGGTTGTGTCATCATTTCTGGCATCTGTGTCATCATTTTTGGCATGTACACATCTAACTTCCATAATTCTGATAACCGGCACCATACCACAATAGATTAAGACATATAGGCACGTGAATCTGGTAGTTCATAATGAATGGACCAATAGAAATGCTCCAAAATGTTTTTCCATTGACTGCCATTAAAGGTTAAGGTTTTTTCGTTCTCATGCAAAGTTACCATTTTGGAGTTACAAGGTTTTTGTGCGACAGCCTAATGCATTATTTCCACCCCTTGACCTGCCTGCTGTCAAATCTCAAAACAAGGCATCTAGGTGGACTCTCAGAAGTGGGCGGGAGGCCGCAGATCTAATGCTACAGACACACCCATGCTCAAACACCTGGGCTTTCCCGTCTGAGTTTGCTTATACATTCTATGGAAGTGTCATTTTGGGGGCTGATTTGGGGGAGTAAAGCATGCACTGGAAAAAAAACTGTAGTTATCCAAACTAATATCTGTAGTAGAGCTGGGCAACATGACCATATTTTATCATATTGTGATCAATTTCGTCATCATGATAACAATATGCTTTTCTAAGCATATCGAAGATACTGTTAGAGCTTAATAGACACTGATCAACTGCAGGTTTCATTACAGTGTAATTAGACTGGTTTAATTAGATGAGCAGTAGATGTTGAATATAAATCACTGTGTTCAGTATGGGACAGAATCTGAATAGTAGTTTTTAAGGATCAGTCGCTACTGATTAATACTGTATTTAGTCTGTGATTACATATGTTGTGATATATATATATATATATATATATATATATATATATATATATATATATATATATATATATATATATATATATATACACACACACATACACACACCATATCGCCCAGCCCTAATCGGTAGACATTTTAACACACACATGGATCAAAAATTCTATGTAGCCTGTACACTTTTGTATCATTACACCCCTACTGTACACAAACACACCTTCTCAGATCAGTCGACCTGAAACCTCATCCAAATCTGTCCCTTTCCTCTCCATCCCTCAGCCTCTCTTTCTCATCTCTCCTCCCTCAATCCCAGAAGCAGACACTTTTCCGGGAAATCTAAAACAGAAACATTCTGCTACACTCCACTTCACTGTGTTTCCACAAGCCTCCAGCCTTTAGCTCCCCGATATCACTGCTGAGTTGGCAAACAGGCCTGCATGCTCTTAAGAGCCCCCTTAATGTACCAAGTGTGTAAATGGCTCACAATCTCTTTCACATGCATGCACACACACACACACACCCCATAAATAAACCATAAGCTAAATATGACTTCTGCAGAATAGGCAAGAGCTCAGTTTTCACCAAATCTTAAAATGCTGTCTTGACCCAATTTGGGAATTCTGGAGGCAAAACACATAAAAAAACAAACAACACAGAACACAAAACCAGCCTGCAGCTCAAACATCACTGCTGGTCACAATATCCATCTGAAATCCCAGCATGTCTAAAACAAGTGCTTATAACCACAGCAGCCAAGCGAGTGCCTGATGGCGTTTTCCTGCAGCCCTTCTCCTCCTAGGAGTAAGCATAGGAGTAAGGAATGCTTCCCCTGCTAAAATATCTGATTTCCCCCATTTTCATTTTCAGAAACCAAAAGTAAAAGTTCACGTCTTATAGTTTAAATAAAGTCCATACTGCACATGATTTATTCATTTCAATCCAGTATCTTCTAACACTACAGCTTTTCCTCCCTAAACCCTGATTTTGTACTTGCACTTATATGATATGTAATGAATGGGCTCTGCCAAATGTAACAATTCATTGATGTTTATTTTGTTAGTCAGAAACTTTCATTTTGAACAAGAGAAAACACACATGGGAAAATAAGCCTCATATTTCTCATTTAGATGCAACCTGTGTTCTGAATAAGCTCTCACACTCTCTAATAAATAAAAAAACAGTGCATCCAACAAGATCCAAAGCCTTGTACATCTTTTATACAGCGATATAAAACATGGTAGATCACAGAAAGCACTGATTCTGCACACTGATATAGGCTATATGTGACCATACACCGTATACTACTGAGGAGATTGAGATCCTTTGGAGTGCAGGGAGCACTCCTGAGGACTTTCTTCGACACAGTGGTGGCATCTGCCATCTTTTTTTGGAGTGGTCTGCTGGGGCAGTAGTATCTCGACAGCAGACAAGAAGAGACTGAACAAACTCAGAGGGCCAGTTATGTCCGGGGATGCTTCTTAGATCCAGTGCAGATGGTGGGAGACAGGAGGATGACAGCCAAGCTGGCATCCATGCTGGAGAGTCGCTCCCACCCCATGCATGAGACTCTGGCAGCACTGGGCAGCAGTGTGACAGGCTGCTTCACCCCAAGTGTGGGAAGGAGCGGTATCGCAGGTCCTTCCTTCCTGCTGCCATCAGACCGCACAACCAGCTCTGCTCCCAGCAGACCACATACACACACACTTAAACTACACACACACACACACGTTCAGGGAACAGAGGTCCCTCAATGTAAAAATACTATGTGCAATACCCCCCCCCCCCAAACTAATGGTCATTTGCAGTAACCTGTATATAATATAGTTATTATATAGTTTTTGCTTTTTTACTTCTTATTTATATTGTCTATATAGTGTAATTTATTTATCTACGTAATCTATTTATCTACGAGTGTCTTGCTATCCCTTTCTGCTGGGACACTGTGGGACTAATAAAGGATTATCTTATCTTATAAAAATGTGTGAGGAAAGAGGCTCTTCAAGGGGTTCCTCAAGGGTTCTTTAGTCTAGGCTAGAGGTTGGGAACCGAGGGCTGGAGTCCAGCAGAGATTGACGATTTCCTTTTTTCAACACATCTGCTAAACCTGGCAATTAACATGTTTGCTTGAGCAAGAAAAGCACAAATCCAGAGGACTGCCCAAATCCTCCAGGAGTTCTCCACCCATGGTCTAGGCAATGGTTCTACACAGAGTCATACAACTCAAAGAACTCAAACGAATCCATAAATTGTTCTTCATATACGACAGAAACTTTGGAAAAAGCATTTCATATTTGTATGTGTCAGTCGTGCTTTTTCAGGACACTCCTTGCTTAAACACAGGCTCACGCACACACACACACGCACACACACACACACACACAGCAAATTGCTAGATAGGAAAAAAATATCACCTGCTTTCTGTTCAAAGAAACTGAAAGTAAAACAAGTTGAAGGAGAGTTTCTGATTGGAGTAGAAAAGCCTTGCAAAAAAAGTCCCCAACAACCTGGTTTTGCAATTCAAATGGTGCAATCAACCCTACATCACAACAAACTGCCAAAATATCACATACAGTACTTATAAGGGCCGGGCTATGGCTTACGAGCACTCATCGCCCTTTTGGCCAACTTTAACTGGGGTGACTGTACAGTGCAAGTGCAGAGTGCCACCGGTGAGACTGTGACTGCTTACTGGGTCAGGCCAGGCATGGCAGGCATGAGGAATGTTCTCGGATGATCAGCTGGCATCGGTGCAGGGTGAGAGTTTGGCATGGAGTACTAGCTATCAGAACATTCGCATACCCAACAATTCCATTCCTGCTCTCTAAAGTGGTCCTCCAGTGGACCACAGCTGTCTGTGAAGTGTACAGCACTAGGGCAAAGAACATTCAGTGAGCGTTTTTATGCTCACCGTGCAAAAGGCACAATTTGGCTAGTCATGCAACCTCTGAAGCTCCAATCCACTTCATCAAAATCTCTTTATAGGAGAGAGTTCAATTAAACTGATGACCTAATCTGTCGAAACATTCACTAAATACTCAATGATGTCAATTATGGAATATAATAAAATGCTCATATGACAAACCTGATCATTACTACAGACTGCAATGTGCTACAGGTAGTGCTAATATGGCTTCTACATACGTGCTGCATATTCTGAGAAGACCCTTTTTAAATCAAGCCAGAGGAACTGCAGAGGTAAGACAAGGGTGTAAGAAAATATTGATAAACTGGAGTATTGCAATATGTATCGATTCCCAAAGACCCAGCACTGATTTTTAATTAAAGACTGTACTCTACCTTCAGATGCCACAAATTCTGCTTGCAGAATATAGAATACCTAATAGAGCAATATATAATCTTGCCTGCATTATCGCAATACATTGAATCAGAACCAGTGTGTTATACCTGAAGGTAAAGACACCACCTTTCCAGGGGCAGATCAGGGTTGGATTCCTTGGCCAGCCATTAGGCTACACAAAACTAATGAGAGTCCTTGGGCAAGACTCCCAATACTACATTCACCAGCCCGTGTAACAGGTCATAAATGCAGACGTAGATCTACTGATTAACTGAATAGTCAAATCAATGGGGGAATGGGGGAAGCTCTAAACCAGAAAACCAACAAGCTGACAGTGTGAAAACTAGGGTAAATGGTGCTTGCTCTGGTCAACACTTGTGACTCATATGAGCAGACTGTGAGTTCTGAGGAAATTGTCAGAGAGATCAGAGAAGGAGGCCACGAGACTGTCAGCCTCAACTCATCAACAGGTGAAGTGAAACTCTCAGCCAGTGAAGCTTGTACTAAACCCACTGTAGACATAAGCAACGCGAAACCCTGGACTAGGGTTGGGTTTCGTCTAGTGGCGTAAGGAAAAAAAAAAATCTATATATCAAAGTATTGCGATATGTTTTGCAACATTGTGCCAACTCTTAAAAAACATTTTTACACATAAAGAATGATGGAGGGCAGTGGGGAATTTTGTTTTGCATTTAAGCCCTGATCCCACTGTTCTGACTGCATAAAAAGTGAACTTTTATACATATTTTTGTTATAGCAGTTATTTGCTATAGCAATATATTATCTTGCTCACTCTATACACAATATAACGCAATATACTAAATCGTACCCGTATCAAGCAAGAGGCAATCATGGAGGAGCACTCGCCTCCTACAACACCACACATCGGCCTCAGCGCTGGGTGAGGGTGATGAACAACTAATAGGCCAGAAGGCTAGTAGGGAGATTTGTAGGAGGAGTTAAGCCATTTTTATTTGAGCCTGCAAAAACTGAGGTATTTGCAACGCGAGTGAGGTCTCAGCTCAATAACAGGTGGGGTAGTGAGAGGCTGAGGTTGGGAGGTTGAGGATGAGATTACTGGTTAAAGGTGCCCAAGAAGGAAAAACTATATTTTACACACACATGTACAGCCAAACGCACCTAGCAAGAAAGCGCCACTGTCATGTATGAGCAGAAAATACATAATATACATGGCAGAACTTCATCAGAGCGAGACACAGAGGCCAGAGTCAAAAGCTGAATATAGCACAGCCCCCAGCGTCTGGTTTTAGTGAGGGTTCTTTAAAATGACTAAAGCGGTTTGACTGTGTGTGCAGATACATACTAGAGATGTGCATTCCAACTCATTTTGATACTTAAGTAGGAGTAAGAGCTATGAACAGAATCAGTTAACCGCAAAGTTGGCCGGCACATGTGCCTGTTAGAGCGGTGCAGCTTTGGTGGCTTGGTGTGCGTCAGAGAAGACATGTGTTATGTCCTTACCCTCCTACTGTAAGGAGCACTGCTAGTGCTAGGGGGAGCTATGAAAGGGTGGGTTAACTGGAAGTACCAAACTGGGAAGATGAAAAGGAATTTATTAAAAATCAACAAAAATTATAAGCAACAATAGTAATCCATAGGATGTAATCAAAGTCACAAAGCACAAAGGGTTAAAGACTTGCACAACACACAATATGCTAGCCTATATAAATTGCAGCAATTGTATCCAAGATTTGGTAAAACTAATAACAGTATCTGTAATGAAACATGGTGTTGGTCATGGTTCTTTAAGCACCGGCATCCATGATATGCTCCAAAAAAAATATAGTGCATCACGATACACTAAAATATCCTCATATTGCCCATCTCTAGAGATTAGATTAGGTCAGAGATGTCCAACCAGGTCTGCTAAGTGCCAGTGTAGTTACATATTCCCATTCTAGCAAAGCAGGAGCACACCTGATCGACTGCCTGAAAACTGAGACCACAAATTTAAAAAGATTAAAAGGGCTCTAACAACTATTTGACAAATGTCAATATCAATATCAGCTCAATTATGGTTGTGCATACCACCTACATCAGGCGACCACAGGAACGTGACAGAGAAACACCTAGTAAACATCCTTCTACAGCATCTACAGAAGACACTTAGCATGGTAGCATACAGGAATGGACAATATGACAATATTTTATTAAAACTGTGATAACTTTTATCGTGGATATGCTTAAAGAACACTGGGCAACTACACATCTTAATTAGATGTGCTCAGTATGAGAGTACTTTAATAGCGGTCTTTAAGTATCTGTCGATACTAATGCATTTTGTCGGCATGTCAAAATAGTGTGTATCGTGAAATCAAATATCACAATATAATCATATTTTATATATATATTACCATAATCATCCTCCCCTAGTAGCATGCATATCCTAAAACAGAGCCAAAACTGTGCTCAGAAGTCAAAAACACGCCATCGCTATCAGCCATCTAACCAGGTTAGATGACTAACTTTATGAAATAATGTAAGCAGCAGTGTCTGAACGGATTAAATACACGGCTATCTGGGTAACAAGTTGGCTGCCGCTAGTGCACATCCCACACGGTTCCAAAATGCTACCAACAGTGGAGATTATTAAAACAGATTACTGATCACGCTGACATCAAGCACCTGGTTATTGCCCTTTCACATGTGGTGAACTGCTTTACAAGCCTGGTACCCGGCTGTTTCGGTGTGGGCCGCTGACATGAGACCTAATTACATAATGAAAATAATAATTTACGTTTGCTTTATTATAACAGGAAAAATAAGTTGTTAAGTCAGCCTATCAATGTTATTGATTGGTCTATTACAGTCTTTTTAGGACATTTTCACACCTGAACAAACACAGAAGTCTAAACAAAGGTCTAAACCAAGGTTTGCAATTAGTTTTGCATTGGATACGTTTCTGCCAGGTCGCTTTGGCTTCATACTGCAGTTTCACGAGTGCACTAAAGAACTTTGCTATTTTCCGTTGTCATCAGCTTTGTGGGCTGCATCTCCCTATACGGGACATTGACTGGTTTATAGAAGGGCTTGCGTCTTATGTTGGCATGTTGTCAATTCAGCAAGTTACCTTTCCAGGTGTGGCGCCAAAGTCTGCCTCAGTGTCAGAATCAGTCACGCATCACACCGCAGAATGAGCGTAACAGATTGCCCTTTTTTTTTACTTTTATAAATAAGGGTTCATCTACAGTTATCCATCCAAAAAATGTGTTGTTTTCACACCGCAAACCAACCATTTTTTAGGCTATAGGTTTTTGTGGATGATGAAGGTCTGTAGGTAGCTTTTTTGTTTTGTTGCCTTTGCAAATATCACCAAGACAAACAAATGATTGAATGTCCAAATAAAGTCAGATGTGGTCGTGCCTGGTTTAAAAGAAAGCCTGCAGTCACACCAGCCCTTTGGATTCAGAACTGGACATTTCTGGCCTACGCCCACAAATGTTACTGATATACTGCTAGCAAGTCTGCATGAAACACGATGCACAGGCAGTGGGTTTGCGGCCTCTTCCAACAGGTTTTTCCCCCTTTTACCTGAAAGCCTACAGCAAGACAGCTGGATTCACAGACAGTGATTACGTTGAAGGCCACATTCACATGGATGCACAGAGCCAGGAACTACCGAGGGCATGCCCAGAATTCTGGGTGACCACTCAAACTGAAACCACTCTAATGCGCTTTCTAAACATCCATCTCACAGGAATTCACCTGCTATCCAGGTTATGCAACACAGTGCTGAGATAAGATCAGACTGCACGTTTTGAGCCCAGCGCTCTGGGAAGTAGGTTGCACCATTGAATTCTGTCATCACTGATTTTTAATTACAAAAAGCATATCGTGGCTGTTGTTAAAAACTCTTTACTTGTCCTTTATACAGCGTCAAAATTTCACAATAGATGGGCTGATAAAAAGGTTTTTCCTCCACCAATAAAGCCACCATTTTTGAAGATTCAAGGTTTTTGTGAAACAGTGACGATAAGCTTCAGAGACTGTTAGGTATTACTGGCTTAAACCAGTGTTTCCTAATCCTTATCCTGTACATTTTGCCGTTTTCCTTGCTCCAACACGTCTGATTCAACTAATCAGCTTATTAACCAGCCTTTCTCTAGTTGAAGCACCAAGGTTGGGAAGCACATAGCTGACGATGCTGTTTAGGTGCTGGTGAAGATGGTCCACTCGACCAACCGAGTATCTGATATGTAACCTACTACTAAACAAATTGAAATAGTACTCAAAACACACACTGATTCTGCATGCAAGACCAGAAACATAAAAGGCCTCAGGATGTGGACGGATTGCAGTCAAATAAGGGAATAATTAATTCAAAAGGTGTATCAAAAATATTTTACAGGACAATGTAAGGTCCACAACCTAAAGCTGAAAAGATATTGGATGAGGCAACATATCAATGTAAAGAATGGCAAGGAAGATGATCATGTGTATTTTGGAGTCCTGACCTTAACACCTTTTGAGATGCTATGGCATGACCTGAAGAGCCTGAACAGGGATTGTGTAAGCAGGGCATCCCAGAAATATTGATGAACTGGAACACATTTGCAAACAATTCTCAACGGTGTGCAAATCTTATGTGCAGCTACAGAAAACATTTGGTGGAATCGATTGCGGCTAAAGAAGGATCTACAGGATCTTCAATTCAACGGTCCACTTACTTTTTCTAGCCTGAACTGTGGATGTTTACTCAACATGCTCAATAAAAGACAGGTCACTGTTTTGTGTGTTATTAGTTTAGACAGATTGTGACCGTCTATAACTCTGACTCCTTTAACAATCAGACCATATTTTATTAGTAATAATAGTAAGGGTCATTTACGGTTTCTTGGAACTGTAGGTACCTAATGCAGCTTCACTGTTTAAACACCAAAGATTGCAAACAACCCGTACCAATACTCCACTCCAGCACGGTCACGACTGTATCGTGACACCCCTACAGTTCACATACAATACAAATGTCAGACCGCGCCGTTTAAATTCATAGTAGATGCTAGCCTTAACGGTTGATAATCAACCAAATTGGATGTTAATAATTTAAGCTTCCATAGATAACCCCAGCATAGTGGTTCCCAACCCTTGTCCTGGAGTAACCTTGTCCTGCACATTTCAGTGGCTTTCTTGCTCAAACCCACCTGTTTCCTGAGCTCTGTGTGCGTTAGAGCACAACAGCGTGCAAAGCAGGGGTAGTCCAGGGCCAAGACCGGGGAATAACAACTATAAGAGACCATGAAAAAAAGTGTGCAATAAAAATCATCACTGTCTCTTTAAGAGCTCGCTGTGAGTTTGGACCAGGACGACGCAGAGAGGGGCTGATAAGGAAATTGCGCTTGGCTTTAAATCAAAACCAGAAACCACAGTCTGTCAACAACTGCAAAGCCACGCTACCATCAGAGTCCAACTCCTCTGCAATGCAGGGCTTCAAAGCTCTGTGAAGACAATATGCACTGCATGATCGTGAAATCATTTAAACCTGAAATTACAGAGCCTTGAGATACCAATACCAAGACTGAACAAAATTCACCTTCTCAATGAATCTTCAACGACATACAACAGCTTAAAAGACAATGCATTACAATTTCCTACACCCATAAATAAAGACCCAATGAAGATTCAATGTGTTCAACTGATGAAAAGAAGATTACAGGTTGAAGGAGTTTATAATACACTGTTAAAAGAAGAAATTCCTTGATGAACCTTTAAGGGTTCTTTAGTTTAAAACTGTGGAGTAACCTTTAAGAATACCTTTATTAAGGTACCATAAAAGTTGCTCAAAGCACCTTAAGAGGTTCCTCCACAGTTTCAAACTAAATAATCCCTAAAAGATCCTCAAGGAACTTTTAACAGTGTATTACAAACTTGGTTCTTTATGGAACCAAGTGTGGTTCCTCTATGGCATCACTCAAAAACACCACACAGACCAGATGGTCTCTTTTTTTATATGTATTCATATCATATTCATGTTCATTCCACATTTTCCTTTCCAAGATCAATAATGAAATCACACATATTGGTTGATAATGATCTGGTATATTTTTTCATTAAAATAAAAAGCATTTAAAAAAATAAAAGTATAGCTTTTAAAAAGGTACAGATAAAAGTTTAAACTACGCAAACATCAGGGCTGCAACAACTGACTATTTTGATAGTGGAATAATGTGCAGATTACTGAAGCAAATAATCAATTATTTTAATTAATTGAGTCACTCAGATTTAAAATTTAGCTTGAGGGTGTTTTATGAACAATATGGACGATAAAGCTGAATAACTTATTTAGAAATTCACTGTTGTCATGGAACTTTCCTGCTAATATAAAACAAACTTAATTTTTTACATTACATTACATTTACATTTTGACATTTTGGCTTTTGACCATTGCCATCAGATACGGAGGGGCAGGTCCGTTCTTGGCTTTGTAGGCCAGCGTCAGGGTTTTAAATCTGATGCGGGCAGCTACAGGAAGCCAGTGGAGAGAACGCAGCAGTGGAGTGACATGGCTAAATTTTGGGACATTGAAGACGACCTGTCAAAACGTAAAAGGATGTGCAAAATAGAAGCAATAAAATACAGCACTAAAACATTTCCTCGTGATTTTACAGATCAGCTAAAAAGAAAAAATAGAAACAAATTTGAGATATTCATTTTAGCTTTTAGTTTGAAAGCCTTCTGTGTTACTACTTAGTTTGTATAAGTCTGCAAAGTCTGGCCAGAACCACATCATCGACTGTCCTCAGCAAACTGATTGGTTTCTTGCTGCAGTGGGGGGGGGGGGTTCAGCAAGCTGACTGGCTCTTTCCGTTCAAGGGTGGGACTTTATCCATGCTGGGCATTATGACAACTTCATATTTCATCCAGTGATCAGTAACGTCTGCTGGTTGACTTACTTGAAGATCTAAGACCTTTTTCACACTCAGCATGTGTCCACATGAGACTCCCACGCCTCACACTAATAGAACTCTGCTGTCCACTCACACAGTGAGTGATGTCGCTCCAGATGTGTAGCCATGTTGCGTTCGGGCTCCATAACAGTTTTATCCACGCGTTCCGTTCACGTCACAGACAGACGGACGGACAGCTGCTCAGTCAGCATGTTTCCACTGCAGCGCCCGTCCAGACTGAGTGAACCGTTCATAGTTAGCATGAGAAACGTGTGACGTCACCAACTAATCGACTATTGAGGAGTTGCTGGCGCATTTGGTCACACATTTTAGTCGGCAAAGTCGCTTACACCCCTGTCAAACGCCCGACTAACTCACAGGAATCTACTATGTGACTCAGGTTATTTGAAGGTGAAGAACTGAAGCATGTGTCCACATACAGGCCTTAAGGTTTTAAAATGGTAAGCATTTTCTGCTGATCTCTGCACAGTACGTATATAACAACGGGTCAAGTAGGCAGTTTGTCATTTAGTTAAGCTTATTTTTACACATTAGGCTTTAAAAACCTCCTTGTACCTCTATTAGCTGTCCTATTAATTGGTAGACTGACCGCTAACGTTCACTATAGATCACTAGTAAACAGCACAGTGACCGCACTGACTGAAACCAACAGTCCAGCTTCCGATAATGCATGTGAAATGCGAAAATGCATACTACAGGGACACGTGCATATTTATGAGAATACTGACACAGTGAGTGTGTTTGAGAGAATGTGCCTCTTTCTCCCTGTCCCGCTCTCTCGCTCTCAGACACACCCACAGAGAGAGAGCGAGAGAGAGGCAAAGAGAGAGAGACAGAATGTGACTGTGCTGATGTAAGACTGAAAGCCAATGAGTCACAGTCCCACAGCACTCTTTCTGATTAAAAGCAGAGCAGAGCAGGCAGGCAGAAGCCCAGCTCAGCTCCCCCCTTCCAAAAAGCTCTGGCCCCAGCCTCCCTCGGCCTCTCCTTGGCCCTGCCGCTCTGGGTGGATGTGCAGAGAAAGCATCGGCCAAAAAAAAAAAAAATCACTGTCGCTCGGGGTGACCATGAGTGACGTTTTCTTTGTGCAAAAAAGCTCTTCAACAAGCTCACATCCTTCCTGCACACCAGCAACACACACACACACACTTAAAACCGCCATAAAAAAACCCCGGCAATACAGGACCAAAAAAAGCACAGAGTTCCACTCTTTCCTAGAGAAAACAGAAGTCACCGCTGTCCCAAAACGCTATGTTCTTCGAAGACGAGCAGTATGACATTTTAAGCCATGCTTTTGTTTTCTGCTAGGAGTGGTCAAGCAGCTTCTGCTGGCCAATTCAGAACAGGCCCAAACAACAGGAGCAGCACCAGCAGCTTCCTCAAAGCACTTCCCAACACAAAGAAGCCACACAGGTACAGTTTCTTCTATTCAAGTCCAAACATGTCACTTCTGATTTCAGATCTGAATCAGCTCAAACACCAGCACACACACACACACACACACACACACCCCAACTGATACGAACGACACCATTCTGTGGCATTCGCACAAACCCACACCCAGCCATCTGGTAGATAGGAGACTGAACTATCATTTCAAAAGCATGCCTAATTGTGTCAATGACCAGCGTTTGCTGAGCTGGCCTACTTTCAAATCAGCGACCGATTGCCTCCATAAATGATGGGACTGCCGCATAATCAAAACAGGACTTGCCTTACACAACTAATGTGGCGCCTTACAAAATGTCCATATCGCAACAATTCCACCTGAGATGAGTACATCTGCAATCCGCCTGTCCCATCTAAAAGTCCGCAGACTGGAAAGGGTGGCGAAACAGGTATTAGGTCAGAGTGTGTTTAAGGCTGGCCTAGAGAGCAGGTCACCAGACATCAAGCCTTGACCTGTGTTTACCGTCTACTCAACAGAGATTATAGGCTGGGGAATTCAAGCAAGGACTGACTGGTGACAAACAGCACAGGCTTCTGAGATTACAGGCAATCGCAAGCAGAGAACGCAAGAACGATGCCCAGCACTGCCAACAGATGCCCCACATGACACTACACTGGGACAAGGGCTATTCTTCACAGATGGCATGCGACGCTGTTAACATCCAGTGGGAATCTGTTTGAAACTAAAATGACGCCACACAAACAAACCCTTCAACTGGAGAAGCTCATACACTGTGCTCTCTATCAGAGAGCAGATCGTATCACAGCAGAAATCACTCTTCTTTAGACTATGGGTGCTTCCTTGCTTGCGCTGAGAGCTCGGTACAAGTGTGGAAGCTGTTTTCGAGCCCAGGAGGGGGCTAGAGAACCAATCTCTGGTTCCCCTGAAACCTGGGGGTTCGTGTGGAAGTTATCCGCTCCCGATGCAAAATGTGGGGTTACGTGATTGGTTCATTTTGTCATGTGACTGCTTCCACTTCTAGCCTGCATGGCTAACAAACTTAATTTCAATTGAAAATGGAAGAATAAATTCACTTAAATACCAGCAACTTCTGGAAAAAAAGGACGGCTTCCACAGCAGCTTAATGACACTAAACACACCTAGAAATTCATAACAGACCACTTTTCTGTGGCCCCTCACAGTACCCTGACCTAAACATCAGTGAATACCTGTGGACAAAGCAGAGCGTGCAAGATGGCCCAAGAATCTCTCAGAACTAGAAGCTTTCTACAGGAGAAGTGGACAATAATGCCCTAAACAAGGACTGAAAGACTTTCAGCCATCTACAAATAGCATTTACAAGCTGTGATACTTGGCAAAAGGGGGGGTCTAAATACTGACTGCCACTTTGGGCCCATTTCCTTATTTAAAAAAAATAATAATTATAATAATAATAAAAAAAAGATCACTATTTACAGCAACAAATTGTGATTGGATCCCCAAGCTTTTGTATGCCACCGTAAAGGCTGATCTGCCTTCATTGGTATCAGCACAGCATAATATATTTAGTAAGCCTCCATATGACACCGGCTTGAACGTGAACACTGGAGAGGCTCAGGAAACGGAAAGACAATAGAAAAGTAATCAACATCTAATCTTTCCGCTCACTGGAGTTCAGCACAAGTCCAACAGATTCCCTGGCTCCTTCCGGTTGCACAGTCTGAGTGTGGGTGTGTGTGCATTGGTTCCATTTTCCATAAAACGTCCAGGCTTAATGAGTTTTGGGTTTGTAGTAAATTCAGTTTTCTCCTGGATCCAAATGAACACAACACCGAACAGCTCAATTCAGAAGTAACACATAGCACTCCAAAATCAATAGTTCCCCAAAATTGAACAGCCTTGGATCTGCCCATTCTAAGGGGCATCGTAGGCTTAAAATGTGTTGTGCAGGAAAGATTGCGTATTAAAATCAGAAGATTATATTGCATGGGTGTCTAATGACAACATTGCCAGGCCATACCAAGCTCCAACGTCACCACTTGAAGCTCTAAAGTTCTAATACAGGGGCCAAAAGCTGCTCTCTGAAAGTACACCAGGGACCCTGGTTCTGACTGAGAAAGAAATCAAAGGCCAGAGACAACCTAAAAAAAAGGGCCCAGACACACCAAGACAACTAATGCTGACTGCTCGCTCTCTGTTTTTGTTTTTCACTCTTTAAAAAATAATGCATTTCTAATTTTCCCCCATTTCTACCCAATTTGGAGGGCCAATTACCCAACCCTCATTCATGTGAGCTCTCCCCATTACTAGGGACACCCCCAAACACTAGCCGCCGCTTTTTTTTCGAACTGCCGGTAGATAGCCAGTGCACTCTGGGGACAGCATGGCTCCCAAGCTACGATACAACATCGAAGAGACGGCTCTGCTGACCAACATCGCACTAGGATGTTGGCACTGAAACAGGAGGTGTGTACAGTCCTAAGAGTACTGCAAACCTGCAGTTTTACTCCTCATGCCACATTTAGGAATTCTCAAGCGCTGACAAGGACCAGCTAGAACCAACAACGTGGGACACACCACACAGGCTAATGCTGACGGGTCAATCTCTGATGTTTACCAACAATGCGCTTGGTTTCTGTAGGGCTTAACACCAAATTAAAGAAGGAGGGCAGTTATTTCACACCTAAAACCAAACTTGCTACACAAGCCCTGTGTTACAACTCTCAACCAATCAAAAGGAAGCAGAGGTTTCAGCAGCCCGACAAGAGACAGACACAGCCTAAAAGCATGACGGCAGAAGCGGGCACGCTTTAATAAAATTTAATAAAATCTTAAAACATAGCAATGAGTAAAAAAACTACTTGAACACAGCATGGTGAGAAACACACTGCCTCAGTGTCTGCCTTTAGGCTTTTGAGGGGGGGGGGGGGTTGTTCACATTCTCCAAATTCCAGGGAAGACCATGAAAGCTTTGCAGCCGAAAGCCGTTCACTCCCTCTGCACTGGTCTGACCCACCTCGGTCACTGCCAGAGCCTGCCGTTTGACCCAGAGACCCTTAGCAAGACCCTATGGCTTGCATGCACACATGCACACGAAACACACCAAGCACATTAAAGAATGTGCAGAATGACGCTGAGACTCCAAGAAGAATGAAAACTGCAGCATTAAGTCAGTGATCCTGCCAACTGATCTTCTCATTAAAACGGCTAGGCAGGCTTCAAAAAGGCATATTACAACTACATACACACACACACACACACACTCTGTGTCTGTGCGTGTGTACACTGAACACCGTCAGCTCCCAGACCGAGGGCTGCCTCCAGTGCCCTGCATGCCCGGGAGCTGCCACATGAATAAGAGGCATTCATCTAGCAGACAGCCAGCAGTCGCAGAAAGCCTCATCCATCCGCTGTAGGCCAGGCCAGAGCGAGCCTCCGGATCCAGCAAGCAGCCGGCCTCCCACCGCACAGGCCTGTTATAGAGCCCTGCAGAACAGCCAGAGGCTTGGGTGCCATGGCAACACAGCGCAGCCCCCATAATCATGCCATACAACCCCCTTATTTACCCAGTGTTCATCCTCATGAAATAAAGTCGGAATTCAAAAGGGGCTGCGTGAAAGGAAGTCTGGATTCGGCTTCGGGGGACGTCGCTGGACGACTGGCCAAGACAGGCAGCTGGCATGACCAAGAGCATATGAAGTACTAGAGGCTCGTACATGAGCTGTGCCGAACTGTGCTGTAGAGGGGAAAGCTTTCAGAGCAATAAAAAGTAACAGGTTGGGAATAGCAATGACTTTTCCGTGTTGGAGGTTTGCTTCTTTGGATATGGGCTGAAACTTTGGAGCTTATAAGCAAAATGCTTAAAAAAAACATCTTAAAACACTAAAAAATATAAAAAATGTACAGTTTACTCCCCATTCACTCATACTGCAAAATTTACACAACTGCAAAATGTTTACAATGTTACAAAATCTAAATTTACACACACATACATACATATATATATATATATATATATATATATATATATATATATATATATATATACACACACATTCACTTATCTGAATATGTATACAGAATACAGCAGTTCAGCTCCACCCATGCACACTGAAGTTGGGTCCCCAGCATGGAAAACTAAATTGTTTCATTATAATTCAGAAGTCTGAGGTAATAAATAAACACTGCTTTCGTAAATGACGCTACAAAAACACCCCATTTTAGACTGTACTGTTTCTCTGATAGCCCTAGAACCCACTTATTTACATATCTCGGCCTATTCATCCTATCATGTTTAGCCCCACCCGTTCACACTGCAGGTCTAAGGAGCGTTTCAACCCTCATGGCTTTTTGAATGAGGCACAGTGAACAGCAGCCAATCAGAACAAAGGCCACTTATCTTGTCTCGGTCTTAACATCAGCGTAACAGAAACAGCAGCTTCAATTCAGAGAAATAAAGGAAAATGGTTGTGTTTAAATGCATGCATACACTACATGGACAAAAGTACTGGGACACCTGCTTATTTATATATTATTCCTTCCAAAAATCAAGGGTTGTTGAAGTAACTGTCTCGACTGTGCAGGGAAGAAGGCTTTCTACTGGATTTTGGAGCATTGCTGTGAGATTTTCATTGCATTCAGCGGTAAGCGTGTTAGTGAGATCAGGATGTTGGATGATCCCCACCAAAACTCATCCCTAACTCATCCCAAAATTATGGATGAAGCACCAGCATTCCAGAGGACACAGTTTGACTGCTCCACAGCTGCTCCACGGGGGGGGGGTCCAGCAACAACAGGTCCAACTTAAAGTAGCTGAATGAAGGGGTGTCCACAAACATTTGAACATAGTGTATAACAGTATGTGTGTATTAGAGAAAAAGCCCAACCTACAAACAAAGAGAGGAAGCCTTAAAGTACTCTTAGACACCCACGTGTGGTTTCTGACACTGACAGGCTTGTATCTATATAAATGAACAAACAGAAGAAGTGGCTAAGAGTCAAAGGCTGCTCTTTCCACCAGAAGACGGTACTAAACCTGAACATGTATCTATGTAGTCTCTAGCAGAAAACAAAAGCAGTGCTACAAGAAAGAAAGAAAGAAAAAAAAAGCAAGCTCAGCCTGGAATAGCTCTCCGAAAGAGGGTCTGGAGGAACAATTGCTCTCATCTCTTTGTTTAGGGGCTTCACTGTTTTCAGCTGGAGCTCCTCTGTGAGGGAAGTGAGAGAGGGAGATGGGGGCAGGGTGGGCCAAGTGTGCAGCAGAACCCCAAGAGGCATTCCATCCAAGCTTGGCCTCCAGCATATTTAGGGTCCACCCCAAAAAGGCCCACACTGCAACACATTGTTTCTGGGTGGAAATGGAGAAAGCTCCTTGATCAGAGGATATGGTAGATCTCATATCTCCAACTAAAGCCTCCTCAATTGCTTCCTCCTCCATCCTTTAGCCAATGATCTGGAAACCAAATGATGCCCACCACTCATTTCTTTAAATAGAAATCAGGAATTTTGAAAGTTATCTCCAGCCAACCTCCTGGAGAGTAACCTTCCATTCAGGTTACGTCTGAGACTAAAAGAATCGGACACAGTGTCAGATTCACAATCACAACTGGACTGGAGGACGACTCTCCAAGCAATGTTCTGCGGTTTCATAACAAGCAGCTTTGCAAACTCCACTCTGACTGGACTCCCGCCACTGCCGTTGTGCTGTCTTGTCGTGGAGGAGCTGTGACGATGGTTGGGGGGTGTCGAGGGATTATTAGAAACCTGACACTGCCTGTAAAAATCCTGGGGAAACCAAGTTTCACCCAAGGCTTTTAATAAGCCAATATTACATATCACTGTTGTCCAATAAAAAAATCTCCATTCACATTTTTGCCCATTTTTAGTTATCGACATGGTTTGAACCCTGTAACTGCTCAGTACACTGCGTAAGTACTTCTGGATAAATGGACCAACAGAAATGCTCCAAATTACTTTAATTATGTTTAATTTTACATGACTATCATTCAAAGTCCATTTATATTTTTGTGAGTCGGTATTTTGGAAACCTTCTGCATGTTTTTCAGTGGACAGCAACGATATACACATTCGTGAAAATAACAGTAACAGTGCCATCTTGGGAATAATGCCCTTGTCCATGCATTTTATCCCCTTGTTGTAGTGTCAGCACTCACACTCCTGTTTAAAGGGAGTTTCCATTTTCATTACTTTTTATTACCAAGGATGACACTTCAGCCTGCTTAACAAACTGTACACACTTTTACACGGATAGGAACAGGGATGGGTTAAGTGTCAGGGCGTCCAGAGTTGAAACAATTGGAGACAATTGATCGGCACAAGACCTCAACAGTGTTGAGTCAACACCACCTTCACAGGAATTTTTCATAGTCGGTCATGTCTGATGGTATTTAGGTTTATGTTGCAAAACCAATGGATTTGTACATGACTGTTTTCTAACCTGTCTTTATGTACAGTACTGTTATGCAAATGACCTCTATTCCAACTGGCTGCCCTGCTTTATGCCTTGTTAAAAAGCAGCCGGGGCTAAAACACTCTTATATAAACTTACTGCGAGTGGGCGTGGCTCAACAAGAGCAAGCTAAATAGGTGGATTTATGCAAATACATGTGCTTGTGTGACACATATGGACTATAACAACATATATGGACTATATAAATATGTTACGGACCTCTCTTAAATCTTTTGAAATGCACGAAAAATGTAGATTTGCATGATATTTGCCCCTATAACTGAAAAATCACAAGTTTAAATTCCACTTTCAAAAGCGGGCAAGGTGTCCGTCTCAGAGGGCGTGTAGCTGCAGACCGGGAACAGCAGAACAGAAACTCAATCACCTGTGTGGCAGGTAGACACTGTTTACACTGATCTTTATCAAAGGCCTGTGGATAGAGTCCAGTGTGGACTACAGGACATCAACAGCTATCACAGCAATGCAACCCAGAACTCAGATGAGCAGACACACAGACAGATAACTGGGCCTGCAGCCCAGGCGCACAGCTCTGCTGTGAAAAACATGCATGTCTGTCAACGCCTCCGCCCGTAAGACATTCCTGTGATGTCACACAGAGCAGAAATCCGAATTAGCAACACTTCCGCACCTGTGCTAGACCCACACCGCTCTGTTTGGTGACCTCCAGCAGAGAGGTCAGACCACTCAGTGAGAGTCCAGCCACCTCGGTGACCGATGACGTCACGAGTGTTGCCCTGCACTGCCCGAGCATCGGCTCTTTCTCCATCTCTAGCTTCAGTCGCTCAGAAGAGATATTGATCAGAGCATGACTGTGTCATTTTCAGGCTAGCAGTTCTTCTAAGCAGGGTCGGCGTTAGGTGTTAAACACAAACACGTCGCTCTGTAATTTCACTGGAAACAGATGACGCATATAGCTGATGTCCGGACAGGGTTCTAGAGCGTCCTGCCCCCCTATTTTTAAACGTATGAGTATATACGTCCACCTGTCCTAGAGAAAACTGGACTTCTCTACACCGAAACTTCTATTTGTGGAATATTCACTCCCCTAAATGAACGAGAAGTGAAATGAGTGCGGTTTCCAGCTCACAGCACCTAGATGTACAAGCCTGCAGACCAGATGATGTGTGTGTGTGTGTGTGTGAGTCTGAGAGTGCATGTGTGGAAACAAGGTAGCAGACTAGAAACAGGAAGGGAAGGCCTTCTGCAGAACACAGCCATATAACATCCTGCCACACGCTCAGGGCTGAAGACAACCACATGAGATGACTTTCGTAAGCCAGAGAAGAAGAAAAGAGAGACAAAATGCAGAATAATGCATTAAAGAAAGACCTCTCGCGCTCCTGCCAGCCTTTGGGGACTTGCCATGTTAACATTTTCCATCCGCTTCATGAATAAGATATGTACCAAAGCCTTTCTCTATAAATAAGCACCTCCAAGGTTGGCTCCCAATTTCCAGTGACTTGCTTGCTTGCTTGCTTGAGAGGAGGCTGTGTGAATAATGCATGCTGAACGGGACATTATAAGCCCGAATCTAGGCCACAAACAGGGGGAGCCTCATATAACGGTCCCAAACAATCAGCCTCTCAACAACAGAGCACAGAAAAGGGAGCTGGCCGCCTTTGATTGAGACTGGCACGGCAGGGTGGGAGAGGATGCAGTGCAGGAGTCTCTCTCTCTCTCTCTCTCTCTCTCCCTCTCTCTCTCACCATATGCATGGAAAACGCAGGACGGTCCAGTCAACAAGAACCAGCTGCGAGGTTAACGTTAACTAACCGTACTTATGGGAAACAGCAACCATGGTCTGATCTGCTTGCAAAGTCCCAGCCCAAACCAAGCATCTACCCGGCTCTACATCGCCCACTGAAGCACTAAACCCTTCTAACCTCAGCTCACATCTATACACTCATCTGAAAGCTGTTCAGTCTCTACAACAAGCCCAACACGAACCACAACAAAACTCCGTCCAACTTTCAGTCAGCAGCTTTACGTCGACACGTCTGCTATCGCCCCAATCCGCGACCTGATTCGCTTTGGGTCGTGTCCCAAATCCCTCCCTTTCACAGACACAGTGAACTACAGCGGGTGTAGCGCCCGCTATTCCACGACCCAAGTAACATTAGCTAGAACCCTACGAAGGGAGCAGGCAGCCGTTTGATATTCTGCCTCGTAAGCTCCAGAGGCCTTTGGTATCCGCGGGCTGAGAGTTGAACGCATACCCGTGTTGGGAGGTGGCCGCGTCCCGGTCCGGGCAGGGCCGTCCCCGCCTCCCTTTCCCTCTCCCTCTCCCTCTCCCTTCTGCTCTCCCTCCGCCTCCCCGCCTGTTTACCGTGGCCATGGTTGAACCAAGCTAGCCTTAGCCTTAGCCATAGCTTAGCCTAGCGAGGGGGGGAAGGAGCTGTACAGCCGTCCTCTCACCTCTCTTGTCGAGATCGTAGCCCACCACCACGAAATAATCCGCGAGTCTGGTCATCCTCGCTGTTCACGGCCAAGGGCCTTTCCCTTCGTCGACTCTCCGCTTGCTGCCGGGGGTCCGTTCACATGCCGGAGGCAGCAGAAAGCGCAGGGGCGACAGCAGCATCCTTCCAGCAGCAGCTCGCCGCCATACTGTCGCCGTGCCGAGCCCTGACAGCGGAGAGCCGCGCGCTTGCGCAGTGAAGACGAACGTTGGCGTTTGGCTAACGATGAGAAAACGAAAATAATACATAATAATAATAATAATAATACAATAAAATTTATCTCAGACGTCGCTGTCTAATATTTTTATAGCGTGCTGTATAGAAAAAATAATTTTGTAAGTAGCATGGAATATTTCAGTGTTTTAAAAAACAAGTAGCTAAAGTCAAACAAAAAGTTACGTTTTTTAAACGTGTGCTGTGTAAATTAGCACAGCATATTTTTATTCTTCCCATTATTTAGTGTTATTATATGAATATATATGTTGGTCACTAATAAGATGAACTGGAGACACACAGGTGTCTGCCGTGGTGCGGATGTTGTGGCTGGGGGGCTTCAAATAGGCCTTGTAAGAGCCCATTAGACCCTTGCAGTGTGTGCAGGTGGGGAGGATGCATATACACACATTTATTCATTAATAATATATTTAATTTAAAAACTGGATACATAGCCTTACATAAAACAAAATGTAAAATAATAAATAAATAAAATAAAATACTTTGACCACCTTACATAACATTTGTAATGGCAAAAAATATATATATAAAATAAATGAAAAAAATATATATCATTCAAAATAAAGTCTAGATATTTTTTTCTTAAATAGATGTGTTGCTGTAAAACTACACAGGATATGGAGAAAACATTAATGATAAATCAGTCTGAATTTCCAAACATTTTTTTTTGCAACTTAGAAATCCTGCTCATAAAATTTTTTATTTATTTTTTCACATCTCAGAAGTCTTCAGGAGAACGGAGACATAAAGTCTCCCTATGATTTCCCATAGCTTCTAGTTTTGACAACAACACTGAATTGGACAGATGGCCTACAACACTTTAAGACTTAAGACTGTTATTTAAATTAATCAAAATCTACATTTGAAAATTAGGTGCCATGCAGGTGCCGTGCTTGCAATATTTTCAAATACTAGACAGACTAAGCATATTTGTCACCTCTGCTGATTTCAGGGCAGCTAGGAAAGTACTGAGGCTCTCTGACTGCTCCAGAACCTTCAGAGCAGTATGTTATTTTTACCCTATATCATTTAACATCTGTGAACCCCTTGCAGGACAGGATTTCAGGGCTAGGGTGGGGCCATTTTAATGCTTGATGAATGAACATGACTTTTACATATCCTTTATTTTGTTGACACCTTTGTCCATGGTAACCATCAAAGTGTAAACCTGCGTTTACAGCTTACCCGACGACTTGAAGATCCTCTGGTGTAGTTGATCTCACTGTTATGTAACACTGCAACGCCCAAACCAGACTTCTGCGATATGTCATCACTGTCTTATGTACAGACACACACCAGGACTGGCAGAACTGTTGCAGGAACTTGTACCATGCTTGCCGTGGGTTGTTAACAAGATAGGCAAAAGCAGGTGACGTGCCTGGCGTTTACATAGATTAAACAGCCATGCTCTTGCACAGGAGGAAGAAGCTGAAACTCCCCCTCCGGATATCCCTCGAATTGGAGGCCCGTTGTCCTTGTCTGTCAGCGCAGACACACCTCTAAAAGAATTCCAGCGCTTCCTGTGTTTGAGTCCTTTGACCCAAAGTACATATCGCTCCAGGATTCAAAACATCGCCATGCACCATGTTACACTATTAGGCCAGTCTTTTGTGCTCCAGTGTGTGGTTGTCCACTTACTACCCCTGGCTTTTGGTTCTGTTTGAAACTCTACAGTAGCACAGAGCCGAGGGCCCATAAGGGACCGTAATCTACAGTAATCAAATATCCCAAGTAAGCCCCCCATCAGCAAACACGGACTGCTCTACAGTGCAGTGTAAATGGACTGACTGTGTGATTTCATGTTGTTGTAGTTGTTGAGGTGCAGAGGGGTTGATCGAGGCTTGTCCAATTTCACCAGGGCTACAGGAGATCAGGATGCTCGGCACCGTGCAATGCTCAGAGAGGGAAAGGGAGGACAAAGACAGGCCATGCTCTCCTTGCTTAACAATGCACACAGTGATTGAGTTTCCAACAACGCCTTGGGAAAAAATCAGCACTAGCCGTAACGAAGTCCTGCATGCAGCTGGACTGTCTCCATATCCAATTCCCTGCAGAAGCTTTCACTGGTAATCTGCCAGATCCTACTCCTGCACCTGCAAGCCACTGGACAAGAGGACTGTATATATCGCCTGTCAAAAGTTTTGGGACACCAAGCCTTGGCCTTCAAACTAAAGTTAGTAGCCTGTCTTCTAAAGTAAAGCTTTGGGAATGACAACATACTGCACATGTTTGATCCTCATGTTGTGATGTGAGCTCTCATCAGCACTCCTTTCAGCTGTTTAAACCACCTTGGACCAAAAGAGTTTCAATATGTGTGTTAAAGAAGTCTTTGGGAAGTAAACGGTCCATTGCTTAGGCAGCATTTGTTCTTTTTACCATACTAGATACTTTGATTAACATGCAACTGCAAATGATGCGTTGCAAAAGGTACTCTGAGCATTGGCTACTAGCGGTTTTGTGTGGCATTTTAAAAAAAAAAGACCCATATATATATATAATGAGACAAGGTGTCCTGAAATGTTTGACGAGCAGTTTATGTAGCTCCTCTCAGAGGTTTGTCTGCTAAAATAGCCTTGGCCTATACCGTTGCAAAAAAACCAAATTGAATCCATTGCCTGATAACCAATGAAATGTGGCAAAGCATCCCCAAATCACGATGCTCCCTCCACCATGATTCACAGTTGGGATGAGGTATTGGTGGGCTTTTTTGGCCTATACCGTTGCAAAAAAAAAAATAATTGAATCCATTGCCTGATAACCAATGAAATGTGGCAAAGCATCCCCAAATCACGATGCTCCCTCCACCATGCTTCACAGTTGGGATGAGGTATTGGTGGGCTTTTTTGTTTGTGTGAAGTGTTGAGTTATTTATCCTCCAATCATAGCACTGACAAAGACAAAGACAACCAACATTCACCATTTGTGTTGGACACAGGTGGAATTTGACCATACGTGCAGTGAACCCATCACACACACATAGAGTGAGACAGAAGGACACATGCTCAGAGCGGTGGGAAGCCCTTGCTGCAGCTCCCAGTGAGCAGACAGGGTTAAGGGCCTTGATCAGTGGCAGCTTAACAAACTCAAGTATCAAACCCACAATGTTGTGATCAGTAACCTAGTGTTCCAACCACTGAGCCAACACTTCCTCATTTATGCTAAAAAAGTTGCATTTTTGTCTCATCAGTCCGTAGAACATTTTCCTGAGATCATTGTGGAACATCCAGGTGATCTTGGGCTAACTTGAGACAGGCCACAATGTTTTTTGTTTTTTTTTGCCAGCCGTAGCTTCATTTGTGGTGTCCTTCCATGACTACCATTCTTGTTCAGTGGTTTTCTAATAGTGGACACATGAACAAAGGTTTTTGTAGTTTTTGCTGTTACCCTTAGGTTCTTTTTTTTTACCACTTTCAGGAGTCTTCTTTTGATCTTTGAGTGATCTTAAAGGGACGCCCATGCCTTAGGGAGAGTAGCAACAGTCATGAATTTTCCACATTTGTAGACAGATTGTCTAACCATGAATTAATGAACACCCAGAGTGTTTAGCAATGCTTTTCTAGTCTTTCCAGCTTCATACATCTCTGTAACACATCATCTGTCAAGTCTTCTGAAAGGCATTGAGGCTAATCTTTTCAGAGAAGATTGGGTGTCTTTATTTAATAGAACAATCACTGTAATAATGCATAATTTTCAATTTCATCTCGTTAATTTAGACACTTTAATTGAAACACAGAAGTTCACTTACTTTTTCTAGCCTGCACTATTGATATTTACTCAGTGTGCTCAATAAAAGACATGAACAGTATGAACTGTTTTGTGTTATTAGTTTAGTTAGACTGTGTTTTTCAAAGAACTCTAACTTACACAATGACCAGACTACATATTATTAGAAATCAATGCAGAAATCCAAGTCATTTCAAAGGGTTCACTTACTTAGGACTGAATACAGCAGTAATATGTTGCATTACAGTCAATGTATAAATATGACTCTAAACTAAACTAAACTAAGCTTATTGGTCTCAGAGCAGCACTGGAATTGGAAGCAGTGTTACTAATACTCCAATTCTGGTTTTGTCTCCTGGGTTTCAGGTGTGAAGAAACAGAGTCAGCGGTGCTTCCCCAACGTGTAGGGTTGAGAAACTTTGGTCTTATGATCTCCTCGCAGGATGAGCCGTGGCCCGCTCTGGGGCAGATCTCTCTGTGAGGAAGGTGTATGTGGATGCGCATGTTTACTACAGTAAGTGGGTATGCGTGTGTGCGTGTAGGTCAGCATATGGCTCTGAATCTGACACGCATGACACGCAATCTTCGGGGAGCACAAAGAGCAACTGTGTCTGGCCGGATGCAGAGGTCACATGACATCCTGTAGACAAACCAACAGACAGGAAGAGGTTTGCTTGCTCTGTAAAAATCTTTACTCATCTTGGTTATGATATCTTACTACATGTGACGAGAGCCTTGGGCTTTGAAATATTGGGCTTTTTCACATTTTCTAAGAAATTGATTGAGCAGTTAGGCAGGACTAGGTCGGAGATAGGTCTTTTGAAAGGAATGAAGGACAGCATGTGGACACTTCACAACATCAGAATAGTGTTTATTTGTTAAACTCGTATTTACAGAGCTCTGCCAGGGGAAGATACACCACCTAGATTTCACACTGAACTTGCTTCACCTGCCTTCTCCCGCCCATTTAAACAATGCTGCAACTAAGAGGATGCTTTGTGTAGTGTAAATACAGGCTATCTGGACAATGTTACTTTGTGTTGTCACTGTAAATATGGAGTATCAAGGCTTGCCTGAAGGGTACCTGGTGTAAGGAATGTAATTACATCCCATCTAAAGTATGTGTGCCATCATACTGGGCTTGGCAGGATGAGTACAGAACAGACATATTTTGTTGCCGTCACGCCAAAACTTTGTATCTCCAAAATAGGAACTTAAGGGAAAAAAAAAACCTTCTCAACTTTCAGTAGAAGTCAATGGAAAACTTTTAGAGCATTTCTACTGGTCAGTTTACTTAGATATTTTCACACAATGCACAGAACAACCACCAAACTCAATGTCAAAAGGTGAAAAACTGTAAAAATGGAGGTCCAAGGTTTTTGCATGACAGCGACAATATAAAACATATGAATCAGGGTAAAGTGAAACGAGGCCTGTCAGCTCTCCAGGCTCACACACCCTCATATGAGTCATGAGAAAAGCACACATAAAAAAAGCAGATATTGGAATGCACCTTGTTTGAGGCAGACCTGGCCCACCAGTGACACCAGTGTCCCTAAACATATGTAAAACAAGACCCTACACAGTCTGAGCAAAAGTCGTTGAGATGAGAAGTACTGCAGAATGTTAAGAAGAAGAATGAAGAGGTAGGTTGTTTCTTGATTTGCATGCACACCACACCCCCTACACACACACACACCTCCAAGTAAGTATACAGCCACACTGACATCATTCTCATTCATCTTTTATGCCTGTTGTTCATTTGATCCACTTGTCCACAGCCTCACATGTACCCAACTCCATTCACTCCCAGTCTCTTCTGGAAACCCAGCCATTGTGCCCATGTGGTCACACCCAGCAACAATTGCCCGACCAGATCGCTTTTCCCACACAGATCCACAGCCAATGCCCAAAATGAGCCTACGGCCAGTGTTATAGTAACGTGCGGCCTGCAGACGAACCCGAGCATGCACTGCGTGTTCTGGTGTAATGAACATTGCATGCAAACTTGGTTGTGAGCCATCGCAAATGGATCATGTAAACAAACTCTAGGGTTGGGGTTGGGGGAGTTGGGGGTAGGACAAGCACAGTGGGAATACAACATGTTTTCACATTGATTTTGTGTAGGGATTTGATGCTGCATCCGACCAGTAAGAAGGGCACTCAAAGGCATTACGAGTAAATCCCCTAGTTTAAGGAGTTTGTTTTCATGTTATAAATGCTTGAGAAATAATGTTTGTTTTTCTTTGGATGGTAATCTCAGTTTTATCCCACGAGAGAGCGTCCAGCTTGGCATGTCCCTCTCTCTGCGTTATCCCAACACATCAGCTCTCCTTGAAGTGTACTGATAAGAGTATGCTCCCTGCTGTATTGAGCTTCACTAGATGGCAGCACACGAGAGTCAACTGCTTCTTTGCTGCTGCATTACAAGAGCCTGCCACTAGGGTCAAAAGCCACATCATGTTTTACAACTTGAAGCACATGAATGATAGTGAAACTCGGCCTCTTTTACCAGAAGATATCACATGGTAAATATCAGTCAAACTACAGCCTGTCTGGGCTAAACACTGCAGGTCTAAATACATTCCCACACTTCACTGAGACGCTGCAATTGCAATCATTTATGGTCAGTGATGCTTGTGATTTGGTCATTGCTTCCAACTAAGTGCCTCTTTAAAATGTGGGCTTTGTGATTCAGTTATTTCTTTTGAAGCTTATTGCTCAACAACAAAAATGGCTAATATGGAAATTTTATAGTTATGAGAGAGAGGATGTAAGGTGGCAAAGCCCTTTACCCTCTCTGCTCCCCAGGCGCTGGAGTTGGCTGCCCACCGCTCTGAGTGTGTGTGTGTACCCACTGCCCCTAGGTCACTAGTGTGTGTGTGTGTGTGTGTGTTCACTACCACAGATGGGTTAAATGCAGAGGACACATTTCGCTGTGCAGTGTACACTGTACAGTGACGTGCACCTTTACCTTTACCTTTTTACCTTTACCCTAGGTTTTTATTTCAGCGTTTAATCCATATGCAGAAACTATTGTAAATTTAGTAACCCTTTTGTATAGCATATCTTGTGGAGTCCCACAAGGTTCTATTTTAGGGCCAATGAAACCCATGTTAAATGTGACTTTAATGCAGTTATGAGAGTAAAGAACTGCAGTGTATGCTTACAGACAGTCTAACACGGTTACACTCTCAAATATAAAGATGCAACAAATGGTTTGTTGAGCAATGCCATAGAAGAACCGCTGAGATTGTTCTTCACATTCACATACTGTATCTCTCTTAGAAGCATGGCTCTTTTTGGAAACATAAGTGGTTCTTCTATGGCATTGCTCAAAAAAAAGAAAGACTGTAGGGTATAAAGCATTGAGAATGCTGAGTGTGTGACCTTATGTACGTTATGCAAGTTCATTATTGCAAGCCCTACACCCATTACAGTCTCTCTCTGTGGGGCTCCTCGCTGTTTCTGCTTTGTTAAATGAGCAGAAAGGCCTCTCTGAAGTCCGAAACTCTCCTATTCACCTTCTTCAATACGTCTTTTCTCGTACTTTCATTTTTCTGATGCACCAGGCACTCACCTTCAGCTCTGCTTCATAGAGATCAACTTTGCTCTATCAGATGTCAACAGGCATCGGCAACATGTGATGAATTGTCACCTCGGTCCTCCGGCAGCAGAACAAGAGTGAAGTCATTAAGGGCCAGATCAGATGTGGTTGAACATGGCCAGTTTACTCACAACTTTACAAAAAAGACTCACTGTGGCTCAGCAGTAGACTTGTGGGACGACGTGCTCCACAGAACGTAGTTACTCATGTGGACTAATCAGGATGGTGACTACAAAGAGAGAGTGAGAGATCAAGAGTGGTGATCGTTATCTTTTTGGGACAATTCGGCTCACCCACCCGCAAACTTGATGTCACGTGGCCCTTTGTGGTTATGTTATGGGAGCACCAACTGACCTGGTTAGGAATTTCCAGACTCTTCAAACACACGTCCTGTAGATTCCAGTAGATTCCAGATTGCTGGTCAACAAGAGTCACTGAATTAATCAGTCACTGCCTCATGCACTCCTGACAGTCACACTTATGACATGTACTGTAAACGTGCGTTGGATATCACTTTGGCTGCCTGGCTTCATCAGTCCAGGCAGCCAAAAAAACAAAAAAGCTACACATCCCACGAGAAACCACAATGCACACAGTATGTCAACCTCAAACAGCCAGTGCTACCACTGAGGCCCTACACCCTTTGTTAACCACCTGTAAACTTGAACATATCCAGAGATGTAATTTACTAGTGAATGCTAGGGCAGTTCAGTACAACCAGTCCCAAAGAAAATGCTGTCCCACAGAAGACACTTCTGTCCCTGGCAACAGATTATTGTTGATTTGAAACCTCTTGGTTCACCATGGTCACTAATGAAATCATACCACCGTTCAGTGACTTCTAGGGAATGCCAGGGTTCTTGTCCAACGTAAATGCTGACAGTGCCAGATGTCTCGTTCTCTCTGTGTGAACTTTAGCTTTTTGTGTTTTCATGTTACGTCTGGGAATATTTATTTAGAAGGAACAAGGAAAGCTAGAAAAGGCACACTTTATTTCCTTGGTTACCTAATTTAGAAATGACCAGGCTTATTGTCCATTGGAATAATGTTTCTTTAAGACATGCTATAAAGAAATTTTGATTTCAGGTCATTTTCATATGGACACTCTTCCAGGCCATGCAGCATCCTACCATCTCTCCACATTGCAGTGTTGTTGCGTAGTTCTTTAACCTTTGTTTAAGCTTGGCACAATATTTACTTTAGCCTATCATACTTAAGATCACATTGAAAATCTAGATATTGAAACAGAGAGGTATTCAGGATTTCAGCAATATTTCAAGGTAAATACTCCCATTAAGAACAAGTGTGAGCTTTTTATAGATTGAAGCTGAGCTACAGGAAGAGATGACAGAAGAGTCTCAGTTCTGATCTGCAGGAGGAAATAGATAGCAAGAGGTGCCATTGTGGTGTCTTTTTTGCAAGTCATTAAGGTGATGCACTGTGTTAGTGTCTGCTTGATCCATATGGTGCTTGATCCATATGCTTTATTCAAATCTTTATATTTTTTAAGCTAAATGAAGTTAGTAAACATTTGGTTCAGTCTCGTGGAGTCCCACAGGGTTCTATTTTAGAGCCAATAAAACTGATGTTAAATGTGTTAAATGCCATTAATTCAGTTATGAGGGTGAAGAACTGAACTGTAGGCTTAGTTAGTTAATTAGTTAGTTAATTGTTATTTGAGTGATGCCATAAAAGATCCACTTTTGGTTCAGTAAAGAACCTATTTTTGTGTGTGTGAAGAACCTTTGCAGCATATGATGGTTCTTTAGACCTTTAAAGGGTTCTTCACACTTACATACTGCATCTCTATTATACAAGCATTAGTGGTTCCTCTATGGCACAGTGTAAGTTTCCCTTTGACCAGAAATGTTCAGAGTAGCAGAGGAATCTGTCTCTACACTGAAAGGCATATGAATGAATATAACGGCTCAGCAGGGCTCAATGTGGGTGGGTCTTGTCCTTCTTTGAGTTCTGGGGAAGCTGAGTGGTCCACCAGGATCCTTATCCTCCCCCAACACTCACTCTTACAGCTATAGATAATGACCTAGGGCACGGCGTAGTCTGTTTCTACAGAAATTCAGTCGATCAAACTGGGAGAATTGTGAGTACAATGCACACATTCTGCCTTGGGTGTATTGTTGATCACTGTGGCTAACTAGCTCATCTCCATATAAAGTATGGTGACAGCTTAGTGTGCTAATAATAGTGTGCCCCTGTAATGCTGCCACCGTTCTGAAGCATGTCAGCCATACAAAAGGTTCCTCCTCAAAAAGTATCAAACGGGAGTGACTGGATATCTGCACGCATGCTGACTGTATGAACATGATGCAGTCTGGCCTCAACCTCACCTGCCACTGTCCACCTGAACAGACCCTCTCCTACTTCCCAGACTACAGCCCAAGCTTAGTCCTGTACACACATACAACAGAGGGGAAGCTCTAACTGAGGGTATAAGCGCTCCTGCAAACTCCATCCACGCTCCGCCCATTTTGGGGGTTAGAGTAAATTCTATTACTAATGAATATCGTATCTTAGTACCTTTGAAGTAGTGTGTAAAGGCTCCGCCCACTCCCTATTTAAGGAGCAAATGTCAGCCTGCCCCAGACTTCAGCACTTTGCTTTGGACTGGCACGTTTGTGGTCGTAGGACAAAAAGGAGAAAGGAGAGGGGGAAAACCTCCAGAAGCCTGTTTTACACACGGGACGATACATCTCACCTGATACAAAGGTTAGTGTACCGCTCAGTACACTTTAATAACACTTTAATAATACATATATACATGCATAAAGATGTATACGTTTATTATTATTATTATTATTATTATTATTATTATCTAGCCACCAAATAACACGAGGGGAAACGTATAGACTTATGGCCTTGTCTAGGAGCGCAGTGGAAGACACGGGTGGGGGTGGGTGGGGGGTGGGGGCGATCTAATTAAGCCAAATTTGTATGTGTTGTCATGCAGCCTTGCCTGGCATACACTGAACTGGGGAAACGTGCCCATAACAGTTGTCATCTGAGCTGATTTTCCTTTTCCTTCTTAAAGGTGGGCGTCCTCAGACCGGACTGCTGTCCAGCAACTACTTGGAGCTTTTCTCCGGCAGGGAGTGCGCGCGCGTGTCCTCCAGGTGCTTTGTGCAGGCCCCCTGCTGCCCGGGGGGTGTGTGAGAGGGAGCGTGGCCCACCATGAAGGCTCTTCTCCCGCTAAGTCTGTATTGCATCAGCCTGCTCTCGCTCCAGCTCCAGGCGCTTCCTGTGGGCGACAGGTAGGAATGCTAACCACTGCTCCTGTTTCTTCTGTAAAGAGTAGCAGTAGCCTGTGTTATGGGTTAAATCCGCTCACGAGATCCCTGCGGATCCACAAGGAGGAAGAGAAGGGGCTTTAAGGAGAGAGGGAATGGTTCAGGAGCCGGCGGTTCCTAAGGCACTTCAGTGCTCTCGCAGGAGATGAAGTGGGTCGTGTTGGCGGGATCGAGTGAATGCTGTCGGTTGCTGGTTAACTTGGACTGTTTCTTTTTCCGAGGTTTGGGGGTCTCCCCGGCGCTCGCGCTGTCTGTTCAAACTTCCCACCTGTTGGAAAACTAGTCAGGAAAAGTTTTAGAAAGTTGGGTTACTGATTTTCTGTTGGTAGTAATTTGGTCTCTGTGGACGATGCCGGGTGTCGCTGAGTGAGAGGCTGAGGTGGTCACGGGCTGAGCGGTGGGAGTGAGAGAGTGAGAGAGTGAGCGAGTGAGACGTGCCGGTAGAAACGCGCGCGCCTCTCCGTCCAAACCTGCTCTCGCCTGCATAGCGGGGGGAAAGCCTGCTGAGGTAGAAGAGGCCACCTGGGTTTTACCATTCCCAAATTTTGACTTGGGTTACTGGTATATTCTTCAAATGTTGGCTCATCTTCAAATAATTACTTTTCTGTGTCAAAATAGTGACTTTTTTCTCGGGATTTTGGCCAAGTATCTCGAAATAATGACTTTGTCCCGAAATAGTGCCAGGCTATTGTTTGGAAATACCCACTGTTGAAAAAGGCTGTTGACTTATTGTCAAGAAAGTCAGTAAGTAATACTTTTAAAAATAATATAAGAAATTGAGATTGAAGGTATTTTTTTAAGTTTTAAAAAATAATATTTTGACATAGTAAAGCATCGTTTGTTTGCAAAAGAAGTCAGTATTGACATGTAGCCAAGTATTGCAACATACAGTGTCATTAAATCGAGATACTAAGTCAGAAATAAGTCAGTTTTGACACACTGCTGATACAAAAATGCTTTTTTAATTTTCCAGCATATTTGAAGACAATATGTATTTCTTTGCAGTCATAGAAAACAATATGTTTCTACAAAAAAACAAAAACAAAATATAAATATATAATAAAATAAATAATTTAATTAATAATTTATAATAATTTCCTGCTGAAATCACTTTATAATTGATCAAGCTGTTTCCTGTCGCCTTTGCTGATTCACTGTGCTCTTAAGAATTAGCTGGACAAAAAAACAAAAATCCATTTTTAAACTGGAAAAAACATGTTTCACCTATCACCTCATAACCTAGAGTCCCTGAATCTTATCTGCGTATGAAGTAGCAGGAGCACACACTTCATTTCATTAGTTATCATTTTGTCTTTTCTTTTCTCTGTGGCTGCATTTCTCTCACAACTGATTCGTACAGAGTTTACTGTTAATTAAACTGCACTGCAGCGCCTTTTCAGCTTTATAGACTGAGAGTGAGTCCGTCTCACCTTTAAAGGGCAGGGGCTAATGGGAACGCTTTGCCTAGCCTAGTTTACCTTGGAGGTACGTAACTGCAGGTGGGAAACGGTTCTCTGGACTGAAATATTAATTAATAAACCTTTCATATTGTGAAGTGTGACTTTTGTTCTCCTCTGCTCAGGTGGCCAAACTAGTTCTCTCAGTTGTGACTACCCTGTAAAGGATTGCTTTATGTGGACTTATATATGAGCTCGAACGTTTTGACACATTCCCACATGAGACATTGACTAATGGAGTAATCAGTTATTAATATGGCTGAACAAGGGCAGGTAGGAAGACTATATTACATGTGCTGTGTGTAAACCGGCAGTTTAATGAAAGTGGCAAAGGTGCAGTGCCTGTGTGCCCTCTTCTGGCTGAGAGATATTGTGCTCATGTGTCTTGGTTTCAGATGTACTTTCATGTTAATCTTTCACCAAGATACTTTCTTGCTTCCCTGGACGTGTGTGTGTGTGTGTATATATATATATATATATATATATATATATATATATATATATATATATATATATATTCATATTCATATTCACAATAAATAATGCTTCTAAGAATGACTTTAACTGCTAACAGTAACTTTTAAGGTCAGTTTAAAACCACTCCTAGCAAATTACATGGGCCTTGAATGTTTGCGGACTGGCACGAACTTGTGATGAGTAAACATCCTTTCTCTTCATTGTGACTGGGCATATGCAGAATGCTATATAAAGTAAAGAACCTGTAGTATGAGTTGGCAGAATGGACATGGATGACTCAGTACTATTCCTGAAAAAGAATTGCTCTGATTTTGCCATATTTGTATTAGCCTATAGTTTTATACCTCAGGGTTTAAAATGAGAGGACATGAGTAAATGCCTCCCTCTACATGTAAGTGAAGCAGACTTCATACATTACCAAGATCACCAAGAAGCCTAGTGCCCCCATGGTACACTTTTGTAGCACCTGGGAGGTTCTTCGAGTGCTGCCATAGGAGAGTCACTATGGTTGTAACAGAGTTGCATGTGTGTGTGTGTGTGTGTGTGTGTGTGTGTGTGAAGAAGCTTCACATGGACCTTACAAACATGGTTCTATACTGAACTAAAAGTGATTCTTCTATGGCATCGCTCAACCATTTGAAGCATGTTTATTTTTTAAGACTCGGGTCCGAAAGCTAAGAAGAGATGCGTGCAGACACTGTAACAGCATGTCAGTGGAATGCACAGTGTGCTTCGATGAGCGGGAATATCCACGAATGGAAGACTGAATGTCCTGTTCGTGTAGAGAAAGTGGGGTGTAGGAGGCATTCCCAGAATTCTCTTCTGTGCTTCTTACTTTGTAGGAAAGGGAATACAAAGCCTGCCACGTGCTTTGGTCTTTCACACGTTCTTTTAAATGCAGTTTCTGAAGATATATTATGTCCTCCATTTTTGTTCTTTCATCTTTTCCTTTGGTTGAATCTGCCATTTGGTAAAAAGCTAAATCTTCCTAATCTTAGGAAACACCCCCCCCCCCACGTAACATCCAGTCCCCTAGTTCTCTGATCTGTCTGAAGGATAGAGATCCACTTTAAAGATGGTTGTTCTAGAGCTGTAAAAGTGTAACTGTCTGTGAAAGTTGGCCTGCTAGGCAGCTCTGTCTGCCTTGCGTAACATATTGAGGTTTGCGAGTGAAGATGTGGAAGCTGGAGCCAAGCAACAAGTTGAAAGTGAGGGTGTATATCTTAGTTTGCTGGATTGCTGGTCTGCCATGACTGAAATTCGCCTCATGCGGTTGCTGCCTGCTGTGACTGACATGGGTCTGACTGTGGGTGGATGCCTTTCGTGTGCCAAGGTCAACAATGCGTGTGTATCTGTTGACTGAAAAGATGTCATTTTATGACTTTCACAAAGCATCATTAACAGTTTAGTTAACCTGTGCTGAAATAACCTAGAGTAACGTCAAACGGTGTCTAAAATCAATATTTACTACACTCTGAGGTCAAGGGTATTGTTTGTCTTGTGACAGAACAGCTTAAGCCATGATGTTTTTAGCAGGGTTTGTTCAGTAGGATGAGATGATGAAAGGTCAAAAGACATTGCCACTCTGTACAGTTAGTCACATTCTAGCTAATGTAGGTTAGTGACTTTAATGTGATTCTGAAAGCATTCGTTAAGAACAGAACGTAAGTATTTTTTTGGACTGATGGAGGTTCATGGCACTCAGAAGTGAGTTTAAAATACAGATTTCCAAAGCTTTTTTGGGTAACTTTGAGTAGGACTCTGGTCTGGTGAAGGAAGTAGAGTTGTAGAGTCCTCTCTCTCCCTGTTTTACAGCATAAATACGTTTCACACTGGTCTAGGGGTCATTATAGCCAGGGCCAAGCCATGTGGGTAGACGAAATATTCAGCAGCCAGGCAGAATTCCACTGTGGATTAGCGGCTAAGACCTACATTCCACTCTCTTCGTCCCCAGTGCAAAGGCTTCTGTTCAACACAGAAACCCAGGCATGGCAAGAGGTCTGGACCGCAAAACAAGAGGCCAGGCTTTTACTTAGACACTGTGCAAGACATGCTTTCTCACATATAGGGACAACTATGAGAGGCTCTTATTAGTCTTTTGGTTCTAAAGAACTTTTATGGCAGTGTCTTTCATAGTCAAAGAAAAAGCATAAGACCATGTCCATTATTCAGTTCTTAATCATACTGCGCAAACTATTGAGACTTGGCAACCATTTGCTTAAGCATATCTTGTGGTGTCCCACAGGGTTCTATTGTAGGGCCTATGAACTTGATGTTAATTATGACAGTACTATAGATATTAGAGTGAAGAACTGAGGTGTAGGCTTACATACAGGGTCTTGAGGTTTACGTTAACGTCTTTCAATAAACTAGTTCAAAAACATTTTCTAGTCTTACCTATTAAACACACATAGGTTAATGCAGCTATTCTTCTCTTCCTATGGATACAAGAGACTCACCTTTAGCCGTAGCTAACAAGGACCACCATACGCAAGTTCCAACAAATCACCTTTCCTCACTTGATTTCTCCATCCAAACAATAAGGACACTGTTTACTGGTGGGTGGGAGCATGTGGCTTGCTGTATTTAGATGGATTAAACTGGCCATTGTAAACCCCGTCCCTCCCTGAGCAATCAGGTAACACACGCCTGGCTCCTGATTCTGGCTCTCAAGTCTCAAGTCCTAGGAGGGGCAGTTATGAGAGTGGCAGACTCTCATAACTGTTTCATGTTTCAGTTTTTTGGTTTTTTTTTTTCCTCCATCCGCTCCGATGGATGTCCAAGTCCAGACTAGCTTATTGTATGGTACGTCTGCGGTAAACAGTGTGGAATCCAGAAGTGGACAGTTCTCAAAGACTAAGTGTTTTGCTGTTGGCATAGAAATATTTTTTTAAAGATGGCTTTACCAGTTCGTATACAACAGTGTGGAAAGTTCTACATCTCTTAGGAAATTTTCTACATCTTACAAAGCTGTTAAGAGAATTGTTTTAGACGTTCCTAAGTTTCCAATTGCTTGAGCTTTACCTCTTGTAGAAATGTAGAATAGGATAGGAAAGGAGATGGTAAAAAATATCTCATGGTAACTGGAGAAGACCATTAGCTGAGTGACTCATGGTCACATTTTTGGTCAAAGACCGCAAAGTACAGTATTAGTAGCCCAGCTGGTAGCCTCAAACTAACACACGTTAATGTTTGCCTTCAAAAGTTTCCATGTGTCAACTTGTCCACTTAGAATAGACGCAAATAACAAAGCTTCACACTGCTAGTTGAGAGGCACAGCTGGGTGTGTGACCCGTGTGAGCAGGTGATCCCTCTCTCAGACAATGGTCTCCGAGAGTGAGGGCTAATTAAATGCCAGATACCCTTACTTTTTTCCACTTGAGCTACTAATTCTCTTGAGCAGTTGTACCCTATAGACATCACAGGGTTTCCTTGGCAGCTTGCCATCCCCAGTCGAGATGAGAGTTTAGCAGCCGTCGGATGAAGATTTACAAGGGACATGTTTCATCGCAGCACATTTAAAATGCACTTAAAGAGTGGGGCTTGTGTCAATGCACGTGCCTACCAATGCGCAGTCAAATGAAACAAACAATAATGGCACATCAGCCATGATGAAACATGTTACAGTTATGAACCTGGTCACTGTGATTCAGCAGAGAGTTGTTTTTTTGTACCTCTCCTCTGGTTCTGCGGGGGAAGGCTTTTCAGAGACTGGCAAATGAAGTTTCTGCATGAACGTTTCCCATTATGTTGTAGATGGATTGGGTTTCCCAATGCAGGTGGCAATTTTCTCCGCTGAA
Source organism: Salminus brasiliensis (assembly GCF_030463535.1). Taxonomy (NCBI): domain Eukaryota; kingdom Metazoa; phylum Chordata; class Actinopteri; order Characiformes; family Bryconidae; genus Salminus; species Salminus brasiliensis. The sequence continues at coordinate 47,334,925 of NC_132879.1, forward strand.
TGCTTTACACAAAGCAGAAATCCACCAGAACCACAGATCAAATTTCCTTGTGGTTTGCGAAAGGTAATTGAGAAAATTTTATGCTTCAACAACCTTGCTTATTATAAGAAGGCTGAAAGCGTACTGAAGGTAATCCAGCCAATTTGAGGCAAAGCAGAGCAGGCTGACACAGCCGATTGCTTTAATATTTTCTCACAGGTAACATAAAATGAACGGTTGGACTGTGTTCTTCTCAAGGAGATGTCCAGCTTCTGAAATCACACCCTCTATGTCCCACCAAATGGTCAGTCAAGTCATTTGCATCACGTTTCACATTAGTCGCTTTTCAAGTCTGCCTTTGCTATCAGCAAATATCATTGATGCTAATGCTGATCAAAGCACATCTGGAGTAAGGAGAACACAGTTCAAGCTGCTTCAGTCAGGCCGATGGATCAGTTTCACCCAAGGTGGTCTGAGTGGAAGACTTTTAGGAATTTAGGAAACGTTGATGATTACTGATGGCTCTCCAGGAAAGGCGAAAGCGCAACAAGGAATGAGGTAGATGAGGAGATTAGCTCTTCTTAAGCTTCTAAACTGAGGGCCAGGGACCTTCTGGATCAAGCTCAAAGAGAAACGAAGCATCGCTGCATGAGCTTTGTGATCATACAAAGCCTGTGAGATGTGATGCTCAGTTGAGGAAGGATATCTGTCTTGTGAATTATGCTAATTCAGGGATTATAACTGGCTTTAGGAATAACTGATCAGATCCACAGATAAGATTGACTGTGCTGTGGTGCTTGCTGTGATGAAATGTGGAACTCTTGAAAATGCAACCCCAACAACAGTGACCTCAAACACCAAGTTTCTCAAATTAAAAAAATAAACTTTCCCCTTATTTAGCGTAGTTTTTTTTCAGGCTTCGTCTATTACCATATGTCCAAGTCATCGAAATGTGCATGGTAAATGTTTTGCCTATTGTTTTAATTGATAGACATGTCACAATTAGTTGTTGAGAGAGAAGAAGAGAACCTTGGAGATAGAAAATTATTATTTTGGCATGGCATAACCACCAGGTGCCATTTTGGGTAGAGTGAAAATGACTAATGCCTTAGCATGAACCTGCCATGTGGCAGAGACCTGAACTAGTGTCCAGAGCAAACACAGCATAATGGCTGTGGGCAAATTGCAGGGGCCGAGTCCGAAAATCCAGTGTTACCATCAAACAGAGAGCAGATGGCTACTACATGAAGAGCAGTATAAATTTGAAGTGTTTGCTGTACTCTCTGTCCTAGAGAGCCATACTCTTGGCTGAGCGCTGGCCGCAAATACACACGGGTTCGCTTCAGAGTTTGTTCCCAGTGGATGCTCTGTTTGTTTTTAACAAAGAGTACATTTAGTAGCCATTAGAAATTAATGGATACATTCATTTTCATAGACTAAATATTTGCAGTTGACCTCTAACTCCACACAGTGCTTTAGACCATTCATTTTCTGAATACACCAACATGACTTGCCTACCCCCTGATGAAAGAGCTCTGTCACTTCAACATTGTTGACTCCTGATCTGATCCAGTGGCCCATTTAACCCATTTCTGTTTCTGTTCTCTACAGGTTGGACTTCATGACAAGGCTGCATCAGCTGAAAGAAGGAAGCCTTGTCTCCCCAGATTCTGATCCGGGCTCTGTTGATCCCACAGCTGGCCCAGCTGTAGCTTTGGATAGAACTGCTTTATGGAGAGCCCTACTGATCAGAAATCCACCTGCACCATTTGAGGATCCAAAAGCTAGGCCTTTAGAAGGAGCATCCTCTGGACAAGGGGAGGAGCCGGACCAGAGAGGCTCAAGAAGTCGTCGTCATGCCTACATACGCAGTCAACATCACCAGCACCATGGCCAGCTGATGCGTGTAGGGTGTGTCCTGGGCACCTGCCAAGTGCAGAACCTCAGTCACCGCCTCTACCAGCTAGTGGGCCAGACTGGGCGTGAAGACTCCTCTCCAGTAAACCCTCGCAGTCCACATAGTTATGGATGAGATGGATGTTGGTCTAAACTGCCAGCAAACCCCAGCATAAACAGCATTATTTACATCTGTTCTGCCTCTTTTTTTTTGCTGATTGCCCTTACCTTAGATATTGATGTACAGCTTCACATTTCTCCTGCTTTGTGCCTTGAGTTTTTTGGAGAATATCCAGTGCCTTTTTTTGGTGAGGAAGGATCTTATGTTACTGACAAGGCTAAAAGTCTTTTAGTCTCTGCCCTCAAAACATGGACTTTCACTTTGGATTTGAATAGTTGTTTGCTCAGTGGTCCTCAAAAGGCGAAAAGAGTTTTTTGACATTGTAATCCCTGGTCTTCACTGCCTTACAATGCCATTCCAGACTCTGATCTCTGGGCTACAATACTGAACTACCTACAGAACACAAGGCGGCCCCACTTAAGGCTGTTAACTTCTACACCGCTGATCAAACCCTCTAAGCCTTTAATGTGGATTTGATCCAGGAGTGAGATGGGATTTCTGTCAGATCAATGTCAATGCATTCCACAAGAGACTGGTTTTGAACCCTCTCACCTCCTCCCGTCCAACCCACACCATTGCACAAGGAGCAAGGAACCCCCCAAAAGACAGCATGGCAGAGCAATGACCATGTTGAGTACATAAGACAGAGCTTTTGAGTTCCAGACCACCGGCAAGCGACCTTGCAGCTCACAGTCACCCACCAACCTCACCTATTCAGCACTCTCAGGCTTGATCGGTTTTACTTATGAGGACAAGTCCGACAGGTGATAGCTCAGCTATGAAGGTTTACACGTTGGTTTTATTTGATGGAAAATTGTTTGTTGGGGGGGAAGCTTCTGTGCCATTTTGTCCTTATATAAAGGTATATTTTATATACATTACATTGAATATAACAAAAGTAGCGTGTGTGCTGTAACACACGATAATACTAAACATGGATTATCACAGCTGTGGCCCAACTGAATAAGTCTTCTCAATATCCATAAAACAGTGAGGGCTACTTAATGAGTAGGTTTTAATCCCTTCAGTTCTTTCCCACTACAATAGCCCTAGAATCCTACTGGGGTTAGCTTTATAAACAAGAGGAAGGCCTTTTCCCAAAAAATCCTAACAGGTGATTAAAAACACACACTCATGCACATAAGCACACACAGTGCACTTAACCCCTATACTGAGTCTTAATGTTCACAGCTGTACAACATAGAAATAACATATTTCTGGACTTCAGTGATTTAGAATGGCCTCTTAAACATAAGCAAATCTCTTTTGTCCTAACTACCATGCATGCAAGAGCAGGCTCAGCAGATTCTGACCTCTATTGTTGCACTAATTAAAGATTATAAAATTATAGTTCTACCAGAATTTTAGACAGAGCATGCCAAATTTGTTAGTACCGTGCAGTGCCATACATGCCCCAGAAACACTCTAAATGCTTGGTGTGTATTTTAAGGATTCCCTTTTCTCATAATGATTGTGTCTGAATTCGTGGGCGGGTGCTGGCCCCGAAAATACCCCGCCAGTGCCTTTCGGGCGTAAAAAAACAGACCTGAAAATAACCAGAGGCTGATGCCATGGCTCGCCATCGCTTAAACAAATACATAGCCGAATGCTTTAAGCCACGTGAAGTGTTGAGGAAATAACAGTCCGAATAATCCCACAAGCCAACTGCAATGTCAAACAGCTTACTCACTGCCCCTGGCCTTGGATTAGTGTTTCCACAAAGAGCTGTCACTTGAGTACCATATCGTCGCGGTCATGCAAAAAAAGAAGCGTTTCTCACTTTTTGACATAATGTGAATCTGCCAGTTGTCTGTCTTCACATTGTGCCAAAATGTCATGGTGAATGGACCAATAGAAATGCTCCAAAATGACTTGGAATAAACTACCTTTTTACCCTGACTTCCATTTAAGGTTAAGAAGCTGTCATTTTGGAGATTGGAGGTTTTTGCATGGCAGCAACGATACGCTACCGATGATGATGTATGTTACTTAGCCAGTCCAGCTCAGTCCAACTTAACCATTGTCATGGGCTTTATTCTCGTTCTGCACAGCTTTTCTAATCATTCCAAAAGGCAGAGAATCTACCAAAACCTGACGATACTTGACACTTACGTTATTCGCTTGATTTGATTCATACTGTAATTGACTTTTCTCTCTCTCTTTTTTTTAAATCATTGATCACTTCTTCCTAATTTGCCCGTGTATCTTAGAAGGGGAAGTATTTGCTTTGGTCAGTGACTTTAGTTCTATTTAGTTCTATGATGATCCTAAGGGCTTGCTCTAGCTATAATCCTGCCTTTGTGCTTTCGGGCTGATCTGAAAAACACACCCCATTTTCTTCTGCTGTAATCAATACTATATCCATGTCTCGTGACTGATCATTAAAATGCTTTTGAAATGCCGAGAACGTGGTGAATCTCTGTACTTTTTAAAGAGCCTAACGCAAAAGTGTGTGTGCACAAAGACTGCTTTAATCCATCCTGCAAACTACGACCACAAGCCTGTTTTTTTTTCTTCCTTTTTTTTTTCCTTTGTTGTTATGTTTATATCTATTTATTTATTTTGGACTACTTGCTGTAAAATGCGTGGTGACATGGGGTTTTAACGTAATCGCTGCGTCACTGCCTGACCCTGATCATTCCTTGTGTATGTCTGTGTTTGTGTGAAAACTGGGCCCACCTCTTGTAGCGGCTTATTTGTGGGACCTTTGCCCTCTCAGCAAAGCCTCCATTCTTGATTGGCAGGAGAAACATTTTGCCTCAGTTGCCCACACTGCTGTCGTAAACTGCTAGTTGCCTGTGGTCTTAGCCATGTGAATTTGTGCAGGACTTTTGAGGGACTTTTAAAGATTATGAATGATGTCCATTAGAGGCAGAGAGTGTGGTATTACGTAGATTCTACAGACACATGGGCCACGGCCACACTCCAGACTAGCATTTCACCGTGTTACTAAAGGTCAGTTGGTGTTGAAACCACAACATGAAGCACTTTATAGCAGGAATCTATCTTTATTTATGTCCTAACTTGAACTAAATTATGTCTATGAAACTTGAGTTGTGTTTAGTAAGTGTAACAAGCCTCTGTGTGAATGTATTATAAAGGATGTTGGAGAAAAGAAAACGTAAAAGGAGTCATGGTTATGTACCTGTACACTTTGTGAATATTATTAGCTATACTATTTAAGTCCTGTATTTATGTATTTGTATGTTGCCAAAGACTTTATTTATCACTTGCAATTTTCTTACGGTAGAGCATTCTTGAAGGAAGCCTTCCATTTAGTTACAGTGTGTTCACCATCGTAATGTTCTTCTAATTCTATGTCAAATAAAGCACTGTACTGTAGAAAGATAATATAATGTGTGTCCCTCTCATTTGAACGCTTTTAAATGAATTTTCAGTCTGTGAATGAATCCTGAAAACAAGTCAAATGCAATACTTCAGTGCTGCTCTACTCGATTTTTAATCTTTACAGACCATAACAAAAACCCTGAATATTTTACTACTAAGCTCTTAGACCCAGAATGTAATGTAATCACACAGTTTTGTCACTCTTAAATCTACAGTACCTTATTAGTTTTATAGGCCCCACAACTGAACCCTGTGGGACTCCATATAATGAGTCTGAGCTAAGCTGAGGTGTTGGAAGCAGCAAAAACATCCCACCATACAAATCTGAATGACTTTGACAGGGGCCAAGTTGTGACAGCTAGAGCATCTCCAAAAGGGCAGGTCCTGGTAGACAAAAGTTTGCGGACACCTCTTCTAAAGAATGCATTCAGCTACTTTAAGTTGCACCTATTGCTGACACAGATGTGCAAATGCACACAGACAGCTTGTCTAGAACCTGTAAAGAAGTAGTGCTGATAGAATAGGACTCGCTGGAGAAGATAAACATGTCCACAATTGTGAACTAGAGGAGAGGGGTATAAAGGCCCCCATCATTTAGCTGTGAAGCAGTGGAACTGTGTCATCTAAAATGACTGCACGCCATCCAATACCTTTATGATGAATTGGGAAGTTGGGGATGAGGTGAGAGGGGTGATCATCCAACATCCTGACCTCACTAACGCTCTTGTCGCTGGATGCAATCAAATCTTCACAGCAATTAAAGCTTCAAAATCTAATAGAAAGCCTTCTCAGGACAGTAAAAACAGTTACCCCAACAAAAGCAGGAAACACTATTTTTCAGTACCCTTGATTTCAGAAGAAACAATAAATAAACGATACAATACATTTGTCCATATAGTATACTTACCAAAAGTGCTCTGAATAAGGAATATCAGTGAACCAGCTACACGGTCATGGGCAAGGCTCATTGACCCATGGAGGCCCCACCTTGCAACTTTCAGGACTTACAGGATCTGCTGCTAACACCTTGGTGCCAAATACCACAGGACACCTTCAGAGGTTTTGTGGGGTCCATGCCTCGATGGGGCAGATCTGTTTTGGTGGCATGAAGGGGACCTACACAGTATTAGGCAGGTGGTTTTAATGTTATAGCTGATCTGTCTGAAAATAAAAATTGAATGAATTAATTAATACTGAATTGCAGTCTTTAGGCATACTTACGATTTTGCCATAAAAATGAATCTGTAGGACACAGTGATGATGACAGCAGCCTGTATTGCTTACCCTATACCCCACACCAACAACATCACCCTGAATTCTCGGTAGAAAGGAGAAATACAGGGAAAGCGGATGTCTGGACATCAGACACAAGTTAGTCATTAAACCAGACAAATATGTTTGCAGTGCAGCTGTATGTGCTGGAGAGCAGGCCATTTAAACACATATGAGCATGTAGAAGGAGTTGGGGGGGCGTAATGGGTAGGAGGTGGAGGCATCTCAGGTGGCTTTCAGAGAGTATTAATAAGTGACTACCAGCAGAGTCACACGGTCACACGACTTTCCACTGCCACTCTAGAAAAAGCGGGGCAGATGGAAAGGAGGTGGGTCTGTAGCCTGACTCACTGTGATGGTGGGGTGACTTACTATCCACTGTCTCTCACTGGCTAGAGATAGAGGCCATAGAAGCCTTCCATTAGACTGCATTTACAACATTGCCAAAGGTCCTAATGTCTGCAAAAGGTTCGGGCGCCCTTGGCCAAATGCCACTTTTTTTTAAAAATAAGAAGCAGTAAACACAGCTGCTGTAGCTAATCCAACATTACAA